>NW_022170596.1:22318484-22319066 GCF_008802855.1 Photinus pyralis | reverse complement strand
GAAATATGCCTAAATATGCGCAAACAAATAAAGCACAATCAGTTTGTCGGGGAAGAGAAGGGGAGGGGGGGTTATTGTGAAGTTTTCCTCTACCCACATATTTCGTTATGTGCGAAACAGATAAGGCACTATGTATTTTGAAGTTGGAGGATCAAACACCACACTGAATTGAAACATAAAAGTGAAGCAAAAGGTCAATATTATAATTTTTATTTAAATTAATTAGGGAACTTCGTATGAAACAGGTGATTAGAGATAGACAACGTTGCGCTGTAAACGATGTTCGACAGCCATAATACAGAGAAAGGTGCACATAATTGTTTACGCATAATTTATAATCTAAGATGATCATAAATAATATCAAATTACTTATGAATATACAACCAGCTATAAAACTAAACATTTATACTCAGATCGTTTAGAGCAGTGTTTTTCAACCTTTTTGTAAACGAGACCCCTTTACAGGTTGAAAATTTCTAGCGACCCCCTTGAGCCATGGACCGACAAAATGTTAGTAATTTAAAAAAAAGACTACGTATGATTTTCTCTAATTTGGTACCCGTATTTGTTATTAAGACCTAC
>NW_022170596.1:22171934-22318384 GCF_008802855.1 Photinus pyralis | reverse complement strand
GTACGGTATTGCCCTGTGCTCCAAGTGAGGTTATACATTTTACGTCTTCCCTTTTTATCGTAAGTACCGCAAAGTGCATTTCGTTGATTTACAGGGTACCTTCTTTAGGTTTCTGCTGTAATTTGTAGTACTGTACCTTCCATCGACAATTGCTGCTTCATCTCGGATTATCCAGCTTATATAAGAGGTAGGTAAATTTTATATCATAAAGAAGGAGGGTTACCTTTGTTTTCTTTTAGGGTCCCAGTTTCATCGATTATTATTGACTTGGACTTTATACTTGTGGAGGAAGTTAATTAGGAGTTTTCTGGGAAGTTTAACGTACACGTTCGTATACCTATGAGAATATTTTGTGTACTTAATTAATGTAATTCAATGGTGCAGTACTTGGATTTGCTACTCGGAATAAACCAATATTTCGTTTGATACCTAAATTGATTTGTTGCGCTCAACTACTGGTAAGACCAACGAAGTTAAGAAGATCATATGCTCAGAGCGAACTCCCGCTGTGACAGATTTCGAGCTTTTATTTTATTTCCCAACCCTGAGCTAGTTGGCCGTTTATGCGGCGGGTTTGAATCTAAGCAGCGCTAACTCTGCCTACTGTTATAAAATATCGCATTTGGTCCTTGTAATTTTATATACAAAAAAATATTGGGTGCATCCACTTGTGAGGCAACGGCCTGATGTAGAAGCTTTTCGATTGCTAATCAGTGGCGGATTTCCCATTAGGCACGATAGGCAACTGCCTAGGGGCCGCAGGTCTAAAGGGGCCGCAAACCGAGTACATAAAATTGTTTTATTACTATAAAACGAGTTTTTCGTACAGTAGACTCCCGATTTACCGCGAGCGGCTTAAGGCTTAACCGCGATGCTATCCGCAACGAAAATAAAAAAACCGTAAATTTACGCTACACAAGAATTGTAGTAATTTAAATGCGCGATCGCCTTCGTTCATCTTTCCGCGCGCCGTCTATAGGGTAATCCTAACTTAGTTTTAATTGTAAGTCCCAACCTTTTTTATTTTTTGTAATTCTGTTTTTTTAGGTAGGGGGGGGGGGGCGCAAGTTAACATGTGCCTAGGGGCCGGCTAAGGTATTAATCCGCCACTTGGGCTACAGTTCCTATTTGCGAAAATACGCTAAAAAGAAATTGGGAATTTGTATTACTACCTTCAACGTTCAAACATCTGTTGGTTATCAATATGATAAATGTCACCTGATAAATTAAACCGGCATTTACGAGCGGCATGCGTCATTTATCACGCAGGTGTTGCATCAGATAATTTCACTGATTAACACAATAACAACGGCAACAAAAGTTGATAGACATGTTGTCTTTTTGCAAATAATCGGACATCTGGAATTACTTACTTCTGAACCTGCATCCATTTATATACCCACAGTGTAATCTCTGGCATTACTGATTTTTGAACGTTGAAATCTAAATGTTCTATTCCCAATCCCTAATAAATATCACAAAAAATAGGGCAACTTCCAAGCAAATTATATGTTTTTGGACAAACCATTGGAGCTCCCATTGGAGGCAGCCCAAATCAGTCAAAAACTACAGCGAATATATCAATGGCGCATTTTCAAGTGTTACCGTAAAGAAATCAAAAACATTTTGGGTTTCCTACCTTTGCTGTTACTACTTGAATAGTCAATTCCCATTTTGCACTCACATAAAATACAATTTAGTCTTTTCAAAACGGCATAATAATTTCGGCATCAAACTAAAACGCGTACGCGACTGAAATGATTCATGGAATTTGAAATTTCTTACTGGTTGCGTACACTTCCCAAATTTGTAAACAGGTAACTGCGCACCTGCGCAGCACCAATTCATTTTCGAATTTGGTACCGAAGATAACGTTCTCGATTGATATTGCCACAAATAGGACTACATCTGCTTTTCTTTATGGAATTTTATCTATTTACTATTTAGGCACCAATTTTTGACTGGGAGATGGTGACACTTTTTGTCAGTATGGCGACCATTCAAAGGTTTAATTAAGCACTCCTCAAAACGAAAATGGTGCTAACTCCCTGGGAGTGGGATCGTTATTGCGTGACGATTATTTAAACACGTCGGAAAATTTAATGATTTTGGACAATTTGCTACACAAAATTCTTTGGATTTTCTGGTAGTCGGTGACAAAACAAATGGAGGAAACGAAATGCCATACTTTTCCGTGGGCGATACTAATTTGAAATTTGCTACTAGCTCATTTTTTTATGAGCATCAGTCCTCAATCAGTCATTCACGAAAATCATCCTGCTATACCTCTCAGACAGGCGATTGTTACACCCAGAGACTAGCAAGTCTCTGGCTACTAGGGCTGGGCGATTACGGGTTTGAATAATCGATAATCGATTATGAAAAATAATCGATTACACTGATTAATCGATTAATCAAATCATCGATTAATCAAATAATCGTTTAATCAAATAATCGATTAATCAAATAATCGATTAATCACCTAATCGTTTAATCAAAAATCGATTGTCACATAAAGGAGTGATAAATATCTGTTTGTATGCATTAATACGTTAATTATTTAATAATAAAAATAAAAAATAATTCCATTACTCTTTTCATCAAATCGTTCATTACTAGGGAGATCGATTAATCAATAATCAACAAAGTGTCCCTGGTTCGAATCCGGGTTCGGGCATGGATATTTGCAAATGCATAGTGGGTTGGTTGGTAGAACAGCCTTGGGTGAAACCCTGTCCATTTGAAAATGAAGGTCAAAAATAAAAATAAATAAATAAAAATAAATGATTAGGCAGCTTACTCTCCGATGAGGTGTGCTTTAGTTTTGATGATACAATCTTAATTCATTTTAGCTGCTTAAAGTGACGTTTTAACATCCGCTATAAAATAAAATAATACTTGTGAGCTGCGAGTGCTCCTTTTTGCGTAAACTGATGATCCAGCTAATAATAATCAATTAAAATTTACTTAATAATTGATTAATCAAACAATCGATTAATCAAATAACCGATTAATCAAATAATCGATTAATCAAACAATCGATTAATCAAATATCCGATTAATCAAATAATCGATTAATCAAATAATCGATTAATCGATTAATTTAATAGAATAATCAAACCTGATTATCGATTATCGTTTGATTATAATCGATTAATCGATTTTTTTGCCCAACGCTACTGGCTACACCCTATAAATTCTTCCACCATTATTTTTATAGAAATAGAAATGTCGATATGCCATACCTGTGGCATGATTCAATTATGTATAATATTTGTTCAAAACAGTAAGAATTTTCGAAATTTTTCGTAACAGTTTGAGGTGTAAGAAAAATTTATTGGTTATCCTTAAATATATTTGGGAGGGGGCAAGTGAACGGAACCCCCCATAACGCATTTTTCTACGGGTATCTATGCTACTCTATAGATTGGGTTATGCGCCGTTATGCGCTCAATAGGGCCACTTGAATTAAAGATAGCGCCATCACGGTTAAGTCATAAATAATTATACTTAGCGTTTTCAAAAATTGCATGAAAATCGTCAATTATATGCCGGAAAAGGCCTTTGTCTTCGTCAACTTTTGGCTTTCAGTCAGAAATTACAATAGTTTCGGTGTAGGTAATAGTAGCTGCTATTTCTGATGAATATGGAAAAATGCCAGAAACAATACAGCATTTTAACTCCAGACACATTGGATACCCAAGACCAAGACAAAAAGACAAGGAAGTGAACAAATTATGTTACCAGTGTAAAAAAAAACATGTATGCGCTTCACATGTACCCGGTATATTAGGAAGGTTAATAGCCTATTTGCATTTATGTATTATTGGAGACTTCAACCTTAAAATTTCTGGAGTTAATCAGAATTTAGAATATGGAGATAACTATTGTAGAGAGTTATATAACTTTCTTTGTTTTAATAACTTAAGTAGTAAGAATAACGTTGTTAATAATTTGGGACGAACATTGGATCTCGTATTGAGTAATATTACAACAATTGATGTTTCACCATGGGATGACTCTCTTGTGGCAGTAGACAAATTTCACCCAGTACTCCATGTATCATGCAAGTTAAAACATTCTAAATCCGCTAACTGTATAACTGAGGGGCAGTATTACAATTTCTACCGGGCAGACTTCTTGCAGATTTATTATAGCTTAGCGGAAGTAGATTGGACAATCTTAAATAATATAGGTGATGTTAATGAAATTACTAATATTTTTTATAAGATTTTATATAGAATATTGGACCAACATTGTCCAAAAAAACCGTTTAGGAATAGTTTCCAATATCCTGTGTGGTTTACAGCGGAAATTGTTCAAAGTATTAAGCAAAAAAGTAAGCTATTTAAAAAATACAAACGCCTACATTCTAGTAATGATCCACGATCAGTAGATACCTATTTGGAATTTAGCCACTTGAGGGCAGACGTGAAAAAACGAATCTCATTGGCTCATAAAAATTACATAGCACAAGTAGAATCCAACATTCACTCCGATCCAAATCGTTTCTGGTCTTTCATAAATAATATGCGACAACATGTAGATCTCGAAAACAATATGCTGTGCGGAAACGCAGTTATTAAGATGGGAAATGAAATAGCTGATAAATTTGCGGAAGTTTTTGAATCTGTATATCTACCCGCGCCAAATCAATATGACGTCGAAGCTGCAATTTCTACTACAAACTGTGAACCCTGGAACGTGGCACTTGATTTAGTAGAAGTTTCCCCAAATGACGTATTAGGTGCTATTAAGCACTTAAATTGTAAGCGTTCAACGGGCCCAGACTTGTTGCCACAATACTTCTTTAAGGGATACAAAGAATTACTAGCATTACCACTATCCATAATATATAACAAAAGCCTAGCCTCTAATACATTTCCGGAAGTCTGGAAATGCTCAAAAATAATTCCAATACATAAAAGCGGTAACCGTCGATTCTTCTCGAACTACCGCCCGGTTGCCTTGCTGTCAGCTCCATCAAAAATATTTGAAATAGTCTTGCACAACAACATATTCAAAAAATTAATTCCGCATTTATCTACTAAGCAACATGGTTTTGTCTCGGGAAGATCTACGGTAACAAACCTCATTAATTTTACACAGTTCATTTCAAGAAACTTGGACAAAGGTAATCAGGTGGATACAATTTTTACAGACTTGACGAAGGCGTTTGATAAGGTGGATCACTCCGTTATCTTGTCCAAGTTAATACAATATGGGGTATCATATAACGTGGTTTTACTGTTAAAATCTTACTTGCTTGACCGTAGTCAATATGTTTGGTATAAAGGGCACAAATCTAGGGAGTATACAGTTACTTCAGGTGTACCGCAGGGTTCGATACTTGGGCCTGCACTTTTTAATCTTGTTGTTAATGATGTCGTGAATTGTGTACAGGAGTCTGAGATATTGTTATATGCGGATGATCTCAAACTTTTTAAGGTAATTAAAAATAATCAAGATGCGCTGGGACTTCAAAATGATATAACTTCAGTTAATAAGTGGATGACCCTAAATAAGCTATCTTTTAATGTCTCAAAATGCGTAACACTAACGTTTACGCGTGGGAAACATTACATCGCCTATGACTATTCTCTTAATGGCGTGAACTTGAAACGGGTGTCTACATACAGCGACCTGGGGGTAGTGTTTGACCATAGACTGACGTACACACTTCACTATGCCGCCATAACGAGCAAGGCGTATCGCAATCTTGGGTTGATAATTAGACAGAGTAAGTATTTCACGTCAATTTCCACATTGAAGCTATTATATGTGACACTAGTGAGATCTAATTTAGAGTACGCAACGACGGTGTGGAACCCCCACTACAGTATTC
The DNA here is from genome assembly GCF_008802855.1 of Photinus pyralis. Taxonomy (NCBI): domain Eukaryota; kingdom Metazoa; phylum Arthropoda; class Insecta; order Coleoptera; family Lampyridae; genus Photinus; species Photinus pyralis. The sequence continues at coordinate 22,312,539 of NW_022170596.1, read as the reverse complement.
ACAGTTACAATATCGAAAAAATTCAACACAAATTTTTAAGACATTTATATTTTAAAACACATGGATATTACACGTATCTGACGTCAAGTAGTGCGATGTTAGCAATGTTTGATTTAAAAAGTTTGAATACCAGGAGAAAAATACTACAGCTAACTTTCCTTTATAAGCTTCTTCGAGGTTTCACATATGATAGTGGATTGCTCAGTCAAATTGGATTTATCACCCATTCATACTCCAGTCGGTCAAGATCATTATATCATATCCCATACGCTCGTACAAATGTCCTCAAACATTCACCATTAATTAGTATGTTGCGCACATATAATGAATTACCACCACAGTTGGATATATTTGGAGACTGCCTTCACGAATTTAAAAAGAATTTAAAAAGAAATGCTATCTGCACGTACTGTAAAGAATCTTATCACATTTTGTAACCCGTGTGATTCGTGATTTCCCTGCTCCAATCATGTAACTCGTTAGTTTTGGCAGTCATACAGAATGCTTTTTTGTTTAAGTTTTTGTAAGTTTTTGTTTAAGTTTCAAATATTGTTAGCCGTGATCGTTATAACTATAAATGCATCTAATTTATATTTTATTCCTAGTGCCTTTTTGTTTTTTTGTGTCCTCTGTAGCTAGTAACTACTTAATTACTAATTATTATTTTATTTCTTGTGTACCTTGTTTTTGTTATACTTGAGTTATATTTCATTTACTCACTTAAATGTAAATGTATGTACTGCTCAACTGTAATTGGGGTAAAACCTGTAGTTGAGCAAGCAAATTTCATCAATAAATCAATAAATAAATCAATAAAAGATACTGAAAAAAGTCTTAGCAAAAAATTGCACATAATTACCGTCGTTGTTTCTAAAATATATTTGATCACCAAGTGCGTGCTGTACTCCAGTGGCGTATCAAACTTGCATTTTTTAAAAAGGGAATACTCCTTATTTTATTACTGATTTGGAAAGTATTTGAAAAATACTTATTTTTTATGTAACACTTTATACTTATACAGGGTGGGCCATTAGTGCGTGGTGGGTGGACGATTGTGGGTTTATTAACCCGCATATTTAAAATTCATTGTGGGGGAATGTTGAAGGACCGTTAAGGCTACAACCTAAACATATTTTCACCGAAATTGAAATTGTTATACAGGGTGATTTATATCAAAGTTGCATTTTTTAATTGGAACCCCCTGTATATTAATACATATTTCGATTCCTTGGTCAATTTTAGTGTGGATTCAAATGATAAAACATTTACTCCAAACAAAACAAAACAAAACTCTTGTTTGTCGTGGCCCATGTTAAAAGATAAAATAATGAATTTGCATTTAAACCAATGTGTGAAATAAATCAATTTAAATAGAAAGCCATATTAGAAAATATTAACACAAAATAAAATGAAATCATATGTCAGTTTAGTTTATTAGCATTTACAATTCTGTTGTTGATTGTTGTGTTAGGAAATTTGAAATAACATATTTTAAACGGTGCTCTTTACTTTAAATTTTTAAGTACTCTCTTTTTTTTGCTCCTCTTCAAAATGTTCTGGTGCACTCCGTAACAGAAATGTGGTTTCAGCATGATGGTGTCCTGCCCCATTTTGCTATAAACGTTAAAGAATGGCTGAATCAACAATTTCCGGGGGGTTTGGTCTTGAACATTTATTGAAATTATTATTTTTCTCTTTTTTTATTTAAACTTTTTATTTTGATTTTTTTAAGTTTTTGTATTATTTTATTTGGAGTAATTATTTTATAAATTCAATTGTTTATAATTTATAACGGCCTATTAATTACTGAGAGGCTTTGGAAATGGAAAAACACTGTGAATTATTAGAAATTGTTGAATTACAAAAAATATGTAAAAGATAAATATCGACATGCTTATATAGTTAAAAAGGTAATAAAATCCTACATTTCATGCGATAAAAAAACTTGGTAGTTCCATTTAAAAAAATCAAGTTACCTTTGATTGAAATTTTGAAAATTTACGGAGTGATTTCTTTTAACACAAAAGAAGTCTAACTTTAGTCGTTCGGTGTATGGTAGTGCATTTCATGATTAGTACCACTGTAAAGTCACGGCCTTCTAAGTTTTATGATAACAATTTTTACTGGACATCTACTTTTTGAAAAAACGACGAATTGCGACTAAACGACTCATTTTAGGTATCATGTGTAACACACACTAAAATTAACCAAGGAATCCAAATATGTAATAATATATAGAGGAACTGAGGCATAGGTTAAAACCTCTACCATAGTGACATAATTTGTTGTAAGTATTTAGGTAATTTGGCGTCCATCGGTTTTGTGATCTTTGGATTTACTTGTTGTAGGTAATTTATCGAACAAATTTTTGATTGACCCGGTGGGAGATATCCTATCAGAACACATCCAGATCCACAGCTACTGGGAGTGTAAAACGAGTTAAACGGAAGCCAGTTTTGACGGAAGATAATGAATGGCAAGTTCTCGGGATAGCTGTTGACAATCTTCATATTAGTGAGCGTGAAATTAGTAGGTAATGTAAATATAAAATCATTAGTTCCACATTCCACTATACCTTTTCCGTGTTTCTGTTGATGATGTAAGTAGCTTGGATGAAACTTCATGTTTATGGGACATCTCATACGTTTTACTCTATCGGCATGTTTATCCACTCTTGCTCCGCGTGCAGTATTAAGTGTTGTCGTGCAAATTTTTGCGAAAATAAATCAATAGCTATTTTCCAACAATTCTTGCATTAACTTCTACATTACAAACTTCAACGAAAATTCTTGGGCCAGACAACTTTAAGAAATTCTTTGATTCTTCTATCGTCATTTTTCTACACCTTTTCTTTCGGCAACTTCTCTACATGTCCCCTTTCACGTTAACGTGAAATTATTTTCGACACGCTGTGTAATGGCAAGAGAAACTGTATAGGAATATCAGCTTTCTTTTCCTTCTAAAAAGGCGTTTGCCATCATTTGTTTTAACTCTTTACAGATCAGTTCACCTGTCATGTTTCTTTGCAAGGAATAGAAAAAACAAGAGGATTTTATATCCCCTTCGCCACGGCCATCGCATTCGTTTGATTTTCAAACGAGAACTAGGAAAACGGTACATATGTAAGTATAAAACCATTATCGCTTTGCCCTCCCTCTTGGTAAAATTAGAGATGCACAATTTGTCATTTTTTTAAGAATATCTTAGGTTTTGCAATACAGCCTCTTCCTGTCATCTTATTTTATTTATTAAACGCTTTCCTTTTGCTTTGTTCGTACTCATTTCATATATTGCAATAATTGCGCGCCATAACTACAAGGTTACGCCTTAGTTACGCAACCTGAAACTGACTTTAGTCGGGGAAACCCCAAAATCACGACTTTGTCCCGTAACCAAGGAAATTCTAAGGCTATAATAACCTTGTGAGTTAGCAGGGGAAATTCCGTAACCGGGAAAATCTCAAGGTCACGACCTTGGGCCTAAAACACGTTAATTTTGAGTGTGACTCACTCGTTTATAAATTTTTGTAAGAACGGAATAATTAGGTTTGCCCGGTTTGTAGTTTGCGGCGTCGTTAGCATGTTTGCGTAGTATTTTTGTGCTTGTCATTTAAATTACTTTGTGTTGGACATTCATTTAAGATACTACGGATTATTGCAGCAAAATGTTACCAGTTGTCCTTTAAGACTCCTCAAAATTACTCGTACGACAGCATTTGCTGTTTAATGATAATGGAATACATGTTCATTTTCCGACGACAATAAATTACTGAATTTATTTTGAGGTAGTATGCGGTTTGCATGTATGCATTTCAGGTGCCTTCATGCCCATTTTCTAACTAGTATTTTTCTTCCAGTCTGGTTAAGATAATAAGAACCGCTCCGCTGTTAAATAAATATTATTGTTCCTTCTTTCCTCCTCGCCCTCTTTATTCCTTGAGCAATCTGACGCATTTCAATACAACAAGCAAGCACCCATCACATACTCCTCGGTAATGTCTTCAAATACTTTCCCTCTTTTCGTACATCCATCAGTCCCCTAAACGCATTGTAATTGTGTGGTCCAAAAATTATGAACGTACGAGTAATACGTCGCGTCGATACGATCTTCAGCAGATATCCATCCTAACTCAGTTGAATCTTTGGTTAACCATTACTTTAGGTAATGTAAAACTAAAATCACAAAATGTGTATTAACTTTATTACATGTTGATGAAGAGAGTAGGCGTGCAAGAATTAGTGCCAAGTTGTAACCAACTTGATTGGTTTAACATAATATTTACTTCACATGATTTGTTTGATTTAAAGCTGCCTAGAAACGCCGACCTTTTTGCAAAATTATATACTACAGTTCTGCAAAAACCAAAAAGTTTAGGCACACAGTAAACTAACTCATAGGTAATGTAATTTGTAGACTAAAAGAAAAACAATTGCAATTGTTGCCGAAGATGCACAAAAAGGTCTCATTTTTTGAATGCAACAGTAGGTACACATAAATCCTAAATATTTGTATTACGGAGGCAGATACACAAGTGAAAAAAGCAGCACTTAATACTTGAAATGCGACACATCCACTTGCTATGCTGCTTTGTGATTTATTCTAAAGCATTCATTGAAGCCAATGAACCGAGCGATCAGATTTTAACGCGTGTTAGTGGAATGCGGTTCGTGTTTATTGATCTCTACGGTATATTGTATGTCTCCTTATCTTACACGTGCTAAAGATCGGCTAACAGCTGAAAGGAACAATGAAGGTTAAGTTAGTTTTAAAAACTGTCTTGTTCGGTAGCTGTAAGAAGCTTTCTTTCAAAGCCCGTAATATGTAAATCTCAGTGGATATTAACGGCTATAATTTTACACTCCACCAAAACTTTATGTTTGTTTATGATCGGTTAACTAGCTGATGTCAAAACTAAGATTGTTATTTTATATACTTACCCAACGACGTGAAAGTCTCTCAGACTATTCGAATTTTGTTTTTATGATGTAGATGGATGATTAAGCATGTTTTTTCTCAAAGTTATTTAAATGTTGAACACGCTTGTAAAAAAGGAAGGATCCACCCTCAAACGATAAACCGAACAACGAAGTGATATTTATATCATAAGCTCCTTGTCCGTCCAATATAAGGACAAAAGAAACGAATCGCTCTTTTTGACTATACGTTTTATAGAAAAGGTTAAGCAGGTACGTTGTGGGATGATGACTTGTTTAGTGCCACTTAAATTCCTTAATGTTGACCTAATTCTTGGACTGGAATAATTAAAAACAACAAAAAAGTGGAAATATATACATTTGTTATTCCAAACATACTAATTACACAAAAAAATGTGCAATCTAACTAATTTTATCAGATCCAGGTACTAATCGAGTAATTTGTTTTGATAATAGTTGGCACACTCAGAACAGCAATGAATTTATTTTGTAAGCCAATGAACGCCCAGAGAAGAAGCTATCACTAGAAAGCAGAGTTCCCTCTAAGGCAGAACACCAGTGGCGAAGCTGTGGCCGTACCCGTTCGGGTCGGATAACACCCAGTTAGCCGCCCCCCCACAACCCCCCCAATCCACAAAATCCACCACATTGTTTGGCATATGTCGCGGCCCAGCGCGATGGCAACAAAGTAGTGGAGAAACGTCCCTGATAGTGTCTACCAGGGACGCATCCTCACGACAGTTGACTAAATCCTGGGAGAGGCGGCGACGCCAGGCATATGTCAAAGTTTCAAGTTTCAAGTATAGTGCTGGGCTAATATGGATTTCAAAAGTTAAAGATCGATATAGCACAAAAATTATTAACGGCGGGATTCTGGGTAATCTTTGAAACTAAATAGTTTACATAATTATATACCTACTTACCAACTACGGGACTAACGTGTGTTTTAATCCCTGCTATAGTATGTACGATATTTTTTTGTGCTCTGGTAATCAGTTAAGCAATTTGAATGTCAAAGTCTCTACATTTTGAAAGCAAGGATTTTGTTTGATTGTTGATTGAAGGTATATGTATATACATCATAATGTTACGATTGTTACGGTATAATAATAAATGTCAATTGAATTTAAAGATTTTGTGCAAAACAACCGTGCTGAAATTATAATTCAAAATTCCGTAGAAGCAGTTATGAAGCGAAGATTGCGTCCCGAATCCAAAAAGATGCCTACAAAACGGTATAAGGACTATAAAATGTTGCAAGAACCAAAATGTATATTTGAAGGTAACCGTTAAATCACAGTTTTCGTCTCTCATCCGGGAGAAAAAGTTACTTGTTAGTCCATGAAATAGAAGAGCACCGGCATTATAGCTCAGTGGTATAGAGCGTTGAGGTATAAATCCGGAGGTCGGGTGTTCGAACCTGGTTTGAGGTGAATTTTTCATCTGTGGCAGAGATGGGAATTTCCTTAGATCAGTTTCGAGCATTCTGCCGGCTACTCCGAATTAGGTTTCCCTGCAGATTTCCTAATTCGTAAGGTAAATACCGGAGTAGTACAGAACAATTTAAGACCTTCTGCAGGGGCACCTCTAAAAAGCATTATGCGGGTCACTCTGTAACACAACTATTAGCGACTTGTGCTCCTTTGGAACCCTTGAAGTAATAGAACGGAACGAAACGTACCTACTGCATCGACCTGGAAAATATTGCATCTTACTTCGATTAAGAGATGTATATGTCTTTATTTATTTCTAAAAATGATAACGACCTATAATGAGCATTGTAGAAAGTAATTAAGAGATTTCAGTAGTACTATGCGGTCAAAAAAAAGATGCTGTCACCATTGGAGTGTTTGGTACATGGGAAATCATATTTAGATTAATAAACATTAACTCATTGTGATAAACAAGGAAGTTTTTCTTTCGAATCGCCAAATGTACCTAAGTGCTTAAAGTTGAGTGGTATCATTGGATAACGCAATACAATTTTTGTATACAACGGCGAACGGTAGACAGTTTAAAGATAATTTATTGATGCATTTTTCCGCAAAAAACCTAGTAATTGTGAAAGATTGATATCTGCACGGCGGAATTGGCATTTTATTCCTGTGCATAATCACAATCTTGACTATCGCGAAATTTAAGCTGGTTTGCTTCGATGCGCGACTCATACGAACTTTTATTTCGTCGAACTTTTCAACGAAGATATCCTTACCAGGGTGGTAAAAAAAGTCAACTGCATCATCGAAGTGATATGTTTATGTCTAAAGGAAGCGGCAATTTCCAAGGAGAGATTGTTACCAGAATGAAACACTTCAATTACTGCAAGTTGTTTTAAATTTTTTGATTTGCATAAAGCAGTGGTCGCATATTTTTAGGAATTTGCGTATTAAATTTGTTTGAAGTAATTTTGATATTCCTTATTGAGGAATCGATCAATGAAAATTATTTCCCTGAAACAGTGAACTGGAGGGTTTACAAGTCTATCTTGGAAAGTGTTATGCTACTCTCCACAGAATGAGAAATGTCATCGCGATTAACATTTCAGAAAGACCTCCTTCGAAACTACGTTCTTATGAGGAATTATAACCGATCACGATATGCGATGGCAAAAGAGGGCCGTGGTTAGTAGATATTAATTATTTTCTTTGAGACCTTTCATTAGACTGCCGCGACGAATCGAACCAGTTTATAACCCCCCTCCTTCCAATTTGGGTAAGGGGCAGTTGAGGTTGTTGAGACGTTTAACTAGAATACCATGAAGGATAAAACTAGTTTTTACTACTACCCCCCCCCCTTCCGCGGCCCCTGCTTACGTCACTTTTCTAAAAACTGTGCATAACAAGGTAGGTAAATATGAATGCTTTAGATTCTGCTATAAATGTACTTTCATTTTACAAAAGGAATAATTATTGATGTATATCGCTTAGTTGCTGAGAAAATAAATACTTTCGGTGGTCTAGTCGCGCGCGCGAAAATGAGTGAAGTTCAAGTTTAGCGGCCTATAACTTTTGTCAGGACCACGGGAAAATGTCGTAAAGGGAGATTCTTAAGGTTCAAACATTTCTGAACAAAATGGTGTGGGTCTCAATTCTTTCTACTCCGAAAACAAAACTACCTCAAATAAGCGAGTTAGCGCCGGCTCTCCGCTGCACTACATCTACTTCTAATAAATATCTAACAATTTCTAAATATTCATAAAATTCGACACAATAAAACACCTGTATCTTCATCATTTTACAATATCCTATCAAATTAATAAAAGCAATAATTTCGTATTCTTATCTGATAATGACTTACATTTAGAAATTCAGTATATATTGCAAAACATTTCAGGATTAGCACAATTCCTTTAAAAGTTCTTCAAAACCGCAGATGGTGGTCCGAACGACAGGCAGACGGGCCCAACGCCATTTAATGAATTTAATTCAAGAAAAATGCGGTGAAGATAGAACAGAATGGCCTCTATGACATTTGCAAACATATCTTGATTTTTAGTACGAAAGCATACTATAAAACTTAAAAACTACCGATGTTCATGTTCCGCAGTGACAAATTTTATGTTGGATAACCAACTATGGGATTTTGTTATGAGTTGCTATACTTCGGTCCGAAGGTGAAAATGATAAATATGAATATCGCTGACAGTAGGAGCTTTAATTAATTAATTAAAATCGTTCAACCTTCTAATGACAATGTACAAAACATTAATTTCTTTTGTGATAAAAAATTTAGCTATTGCTCATCCAACTAGTGCGTCAGGAAATTAATTTATTTTCATAGGGGTTCTAAATTCAATTCATCGCTACACGTAATGCGCCAATCGCTGCTGCATGAGGAAACAAATTATGCAATGCGTACGTGATTCACTGTCAAATTATTGGTTGAAGCCGTTATGTACATTTCCTTATAGATCATTTTACTAAATACTTTTCTTGAACGTGTATCTTAAACTCGTGCTATATTGTATCTATAAATAGTATATTAGGTATATACCAAGGTATAGAGAAGTCAAGTAGGTACTATGACCGTTCCGAGGCGCTTGCGAATACAATCGTTCTGTTTTCTAAGTATGTACAGAGGGGTTCTTTTAAGGGAATTAAGTAGTACGTGCAAGCTTCTGTGTCCTTTGAAATGGGCCTCTTCAAATTATTAGACAATATGAGAAACTGATACAGCATCTGTTAACAAATATCATTCAAATATCGAAATTTCGTTACCCTCTTAAATAAACATCAGTTCAGAAATGGTACAATAAATAAAACGTATGTATAAACGAACAATAAAATGCACTAACCTGTAATGTAAATTGTTGATGCACTCCACTAAACATTTCCTAAATTCCTTGTAATTCGTCAACAATATTCTTTCTCTCTTTGTAAAAATTTTAGCACTTACTTAATAGGTATGTTCTGGCTAAACTGTGTAATGCTTTGATGTAGGCCGTTTGGAGGGACACCGAGAGGAAATGTTACGTAGTATTTTCTTGAAAGAATTTCTGTATATTATTTTTCCACTCCTAGTAGTTGAAATTCTTAATCATTTTACGACCCATTTGGATTGTGTTATGGGGTAGGGAAAGGGGAGTATACACTTTGTTTGTGGATAGGGAGTATAGATAGGAGAATATTTCATGATTATTATTTAATAATCTAAAACAACATTGTAATGTTTATACTTTTTTGCTGTTTTCATTTGTTCAAATCTGTATACGGGGTGTCATCTAAAAGGAAGTGGGCGATATAGAGGACACAGAAGAATGGAACCAAATTTCAAAACGTATTGGCGCCTACACACCCTGTATAGTCAATACTTGCATTACCCGCCTTGTAAATCCGCGCTTGTGTCATGAAGTCAGACATTGTTTGCTTCATTGGACCTGCTCTTAGTAACCAGATATCATATTTCATCGAGTGTAAATTTGAGGACTTTTGAAGAGAGCTCTCGGCGAGGCTCTCGGTTTAGTTGAAAAGAGTGATTGTTTTGGTTTTCAATGAATTTTTTAGCTACGTATTTAGTAGTTCTGATTTAAATGATTTTGTTCTTTTACAAGCCACTAAAAGCAGTAAAAAAATCATAACCCGGAAATACAATTTTTTACCTTAAGCCTTGATTGATGATAATTTCGAGTATCCTTTGCCTATTATTTTCAAATTACGTTTGTATCATTTGATAAAAAACCAAGGATCTTTAATGCGTGTATTTGCACAAATGGCCTGAATAGAGATTGACTGGAAAATTATTACATCAACAATATTTATGAGCCCATGAAATCTACTATAATTACGGTTTCTGACGAGATAAAGCCTTAAGCGATGTTTAGTCACCGCATTGCTTTGTTGCCATTAATTGTATTGTTTTAATACTTAAAGCGTCATAAATGTACACTGATTTTACGAGATCTTTATCGCTTCTATTGAGAAAACTATCCCTTATTGATTGCGTACTAATAAAAATATGCACGCGGGCTAGCGACGATTGGGGAGAACCCAAACCATATGGATTTCAACTAGTATACTGTTAAACTGTTAAACATGTGGTCTTTTACTTTGTTTGACCTGTTTTTTTTTGTTGACGTAAAATCCAAGTGAGAATTTTTTTGGCACAAAATAATACAAAATAGAAATAAGATAGTAGTGCCTAGCTTGTAGCTCCTACATCTAGCGTGTTATGGAAATTCTACTAACAGATTCAGATTCTCCGAAAAAAGTACCCATGATCTGTTAGTTATTTTCAAGGTTTTTCAAAAAAATTCAAATGCGATTTTTAGTCACACAAAGGGGCAATTTTGTCCCCATTTAACCTAACTGTATCTTTCACCGTTACGAGACCCCATAGTAAGCTACGAGTTTTAACAGGGTGAGTCAACTATTAGGGGGTGTGATATTATAGCCATAAGGACGGATTTCTCGAGATTATGCTTTTGTACGATAATTGTATGTATACAATTATTTATTTGTGTAGTATTATTTAGGTACTGTTTATAATTAGAATATTAATATATTTCGAAAACCATTGATATACATTATTAATGAAAATTAAAAATGATTGAGTAAGTTAAAGGATGACACAAACATATAAACTTAGGGCGTTCCAAAAAAAAATAAGATACAATGAAATTTAGTAACTTTAGAAAACGCCCTGTAAACAAACTTTTAAACATTGGAAAGAAATATGTGCCTACATTGTGACCGTGACGTAAGTTGTCGCAAATCCTGCTAGAAGGTTTTGAAAGTGGATTATACAGCGGCGTTACGTTTTGTGACCTTAGCAAGGCGTTTCTCACTCAATACTTATCAAAAAGTTAGAATTTTTCAAGTTTGAAACTCATGCGATTAAGCTACTGACATCTTACTTATCACAGAGAAGCCAGTACGTTATATACCAGTCAGTAACATCAAACACGCTTCCGATTGAATTAGGTGTGCCTCAGGGCTCAGTATTAGGGCCAATTTTGTTCCTAATCTATATCAACGATTTACCCTTAAGCAATAGGACGGTGCATTGGACCCTATATGCGGATGACACAACTGTAGTTTGTCAAAATCAAACTGAAAAAGCATTGACCAATGAAATGTTGAAGGTTCAAGCTGACGCCAACGACTGGTTCATCGCTAATAAATTGAGTTTAAATTGCCTTAAAACTAAAACCCTAATTTTTTCTTTAAGATGTGTAAATAACCTGACTCTTGATCACGAGACGACGTTTTTAGGCTTAAGGATTGATAATAAGTTGATTTGGAATAATCACACCGCATTTGTAAGGGACAAAGTGTCAAAGGCCACTTATTTCATCCGAACCTTGACTAAGAAAATTCATAAAATTCCATGGCATCACAGATTATTGAAAAAGATGGGGGTTTTATTTTCCAATTTTCCGTCTTTATTATGCAAAAAATTCAAAACTAATAGGGTTGATTGACGTAAAAAAATTTTTCCTATAAAAAACCTTAATACATTTTTGCTCTAAAATAATTTGGGGAGCCAATAATCGCATGTTATGAATTTTACATTGAAATCCCTATGATGCGTTACGCAAGTCACCACCCTGTATAGGGGAGTGGATGGTGTCCGTCTGTGAACACGATAACTGCCAAACGAATGGACCGATTCGGTTCAAACTTTGCACAGTTGACCTACATGCCACATATAACAAGCCTAAATGGGCGAAATCCAATGATCCCGTAGGGGCAAACCGAGGTGCTCTGCCGCTTTTTTAGATCTGCTTTAGGGGTTTATTAAGCGGCAGAGCAAAGCGATGCAAGCTTTATAGGGGCGTCGATGGTGTCCGTGATAATACAATGACTCGGGACCCAGTCGGGCAGGAACACTCAAATAAAACGCTGAAATGTCTGCGAGTTTATTTATTATAAACTTATTCTGATAACCCCGAATTTGGATGTGGTACATTAAAAGCAAAGCAAGCAAAACCTAAAGGTGCCGCACTCTCGCAAAAGCAGACTACCAAGGAGAAAAAGAGCGCGACTTGAGAAAAACCTTGGCCTTGAATAAGACCCAAACTATGCTAATCACAAGCAAATTAAAACACCAACCACCTAAGCAGAACATGTAACACTACCTTAATGAATGAATGAATTCAAGTAGCAGGGTACGTTTGAACAGTATGCGTAGAGTATTCGTCACAACATGTCGTGTACTTCCCTTTAATCGCGGCTAGAAGGCAACTCACTTTTTAGTTAGTCATTGGGTGGTGAACCTGGTTATTCGTTAGGTTTGGGCCAGCGTCTTCGCTTGATTGCCCTCCTGTTTCACGGTTATATTGTTAGGAATTGGGCTGGCATATTTGCCTATTAACCCGTAGCGCAGTTAAGATTGTTAGGGGAAACACATTCACGCATTTATTGATATAAGTCACCTTACTAGTTATTCGTATCATTGTATATCGAATGGAGTGGTGTGAATTTTGTAAAAACATGTCTGATCTATTATTCATGTTGTGACGTAACAATAGGCAGTTATGACAACACACAGTGTGCTCGGGGGGCCCCCAATTATGCTCAGTTCCCACATAATGACATTGGTATAAACCCCAGACTTCCGGAACTACTACCTGTGCTTCGTAACACTCCCCTGACATCGGTCACGTAACGACACAAAACTGAAGATGGTTAAGAGATGGGTCGCCGCCCATGGGTAGGACGGCCTTGGTTATAGCACTTCGTCCCTAAAGTTGGAGGTTCGAGGGCCCTCGGATCCTTTTATACCTTAGCTCTAGAATACCTTTCTATTCTAGCGTCCGAGCTCCCTCTCACGGTAGAAAGATATGAGTTACATACAACAAGGCACACGCATTCGCGAATGTTACGAGTCACCCTAAACTAAATACACCTAGCATTGCATGCCCTACTTCACGGAAGTCGAGGTTCTACATAGGTACACATTCGTGCACCGTGTTACTGAGTTAAATGGGGTCTAAACCTGAGATATCGTAGACTTCCACAAGCACATGGATATTAGTTAACACCTCGCATATTGTAAATTACATATTAGCACAATGGTAGATGGAAAATATCTGATTTAACAAATGTCACAATTCATATAAGTACGTAACAGTAAATTACATAAAATACTTTACCCGACACCAAAGTTGTTGAATCCTACGCACAAACACCAAAAACAAAGCTAAACTCTATTACTACAACTTAAAATACAATAAGCCCACCACCAACAAGCTTTCACCATCGACAAGTGACGCCAAGCGCCCAAATCCCCAAACATTCTCCGGAAATTACGAAAAAAATATCGACAGGTGGTGATGACGGTGCCTTATGTCCCCAGAATCTCAAACTACTTGACCGGTTGCATCCGACGTTGAAACATACAGGGTATTTAAAGGGATATAGACATCTCACAGTTGAAAATGTACTTACTCGACAACTCCAGCAATTAAAAAGATGTAATTGTGAACGATTTAGATACAACGCATTTTAATATAAGATATTACACATCTAAAGATTGTCGATCTTTTGCATGCATTTGAGCATCCTATAATTATACAGGGTGTTTCATAAATGTCCGGCAGACATTTAAGGACATGTTCTAGGGCCCAAAATAAGAAGAGTCCGTATAAAAATGTGTGCGACACCAACTCCACGATAGTTGTTCAAATTACCCTGCCTCGTATGCATCGCCACTGGTTGGCTAGGAAGACGAAAATAAGCACACACGGTAGTTCGGTATCGGTAACGAGTGCGCACAAAATTTGAATCAAGTATCAGTAGTAACATCTGAGATATTAAAAAAAATTTGTGTGTGCTATCTTTTAAGGGTTGTGTAAGCGTTTTCGCACACCTCTTTATAAGAACTTTTTATGACTAGGTTCTGAAACGGTTGTAGAACCATTTGCGCCCGGACAATTCGCTCCCCGATAACTTGCACTCAGGATAATTCGCACCAGGATAGTTCGCTCCTGGACAATTCGCTCCTAAAACAATTCGCTCCTTCCGAGAGAAAGTGAATAACACCAGCCACAGCGACTCGTTTGGCCATCAGATTTAAAAAACCAACTAACACTCTGTTAAAGAAGTGTACGGGTTCGAATTATTCTAGGCGCGAATTGTTCAGGGACCGAATTGTACGGGAGCGAATTATCTGGCAGCCAATTGTTCGGGAGCGAATTATCCTGCGAGCGAATTGTCCGAGTGCGAATAGACCGGAAACGAATTATTCGGTGGCGAATTTTCCGGGAGCGAATTATCCAGGCGCGAATTGTCCACATACCCTCTGGAACACGCCCTAGTTATGGAATTTTTGCCACAAAATTTGTTATGATTCTTTGTAGTGTAAACGTTTAGATGTTCTTTATTTTTTTTAATAGCATGTTCTACAAGTCAGTCACGTACATTTTTCTGAAACCACAGCATTTTTTATCGTTGTCCCAAATTTATTATAGTTGATATTATTATCAATACAATACGTATTACATGGTACTATGAACTCAAAACAGATATACACAGTGACTAAAGTAAATTTTTGAAAACGCTCTGATAAGTCAACTTTTGTGAATGCTTTTCCATAAAACTTGATCACTAGATTCTTCATCCATTAACGCGGTGATTTGAAATGTCTAAATTTAAATGACGTAATAAATCAAGATGGCATATCGTTGAAAGCTATTATGGTATGGGTTTAACAATCATTATCATTAAGAAATAGCCAATGGGAACCAACGTTTTCTAATGAACGAGAGCGATCAGGCGTCTTATGAAACGTGTCTCTTATAGTATTTTTTCTATTGAGAAGATATTTGACGTTCAATAATTTAATGCCTCAATAAATATGCAAAAGTATGAAATTTGACTATGTATAAATTTCAACCATCCTAGGGACTTTCACGTTATGGTTATATTATGGGGGTAGGGAAACATTTCAAATTCAAATAAAATTTAGCATAGCGACATAATTTACCATGAATGAAGAAATTCAATGTACTCCGCCTGAGCTACAGCAAATTGCAAATAATGCTACTGATAATGATACCGGAGAAATCCAAAAATCAGTATGAGAAATCATACAACATTTTTGTAAATTGGAAAATGGAGCATCAGGTTACTTCAATCACGGAAACCGTTTTAATAGCATATTTTCGATCCATGGGACAAACGAAGAAAAGTTCAACAATTTGGACGAACTATTCAAGCTCCGTTCGATGTTGAGCATAAAACGCAACATCGATATTTCCAAGTTACAAGGTTGATTGCCTTGCTGAAAACGTTTTCGAAACGGTATCAACCAAAAAAGTCACGAATGTTAGACTTTGACCAAATCACTCGATTTGTTACCGATGCTCCGGACCAAATATTTCTCGTCGTAAAAGTAACTACAACATTTTCATTAAGTCATATTACTGAGTAAACCATTTTAGGTGGTGTTACTAATGGGTTATTGTGGTGCCATGCGAAGAGAGGAATTAACATGCATGTCCATTGACGATGCTGACTTTAAAACCGATATGATTTTGATTACTGTCCCTAAAACAAAAACAAATGTGTCTCGCTTGTTTGCGATTACGGAACACTATTGGATAGCGTGTGTTAGGAAGTATGTTGATCTTAGACCATCTAACACATGAGCAGCCGCAGATTTTTCTTCAACTACCGCAACGGGAGGTGTACAAATGAGCCTATCGGAATAAATAAGATTGGTCAGATGCCAAAAGTAATAGCTACTTTCTTACAACTACCTAGCAGTTTTCGGGACACTGCGATCATCTGATTCTCATTTAGCTAACAGCGGTGGCAATCTTTTAACCATTAAGCGGCACGGTGGCTGGAAATCCTCCACCGTAGCTGAAGGTTATGTAGAGGGTTCATTGAAAAAGCGCGTAGAAATTTCACAGATGCTTTCAAATCAGCCGTCATCCACAATAACATCAGCATCGCAGATTGCATCATGCTCAACTTCGTCGATAGACGACGATATACCAACACAATGCCAAAGATCATACTACACTAGATAGACAGCGCTGTATAAATTTTAGACTCTCATAATTCGTCCCGCCAAATAAGTCGACTGCGTCCTCCAGCGGCTATGTTTTTATGAGAATAGTACCAACAACCTGGCGGGGTAAGAAGACGCGCGAAATGGCAAAGCACAGTTATTTTTAGAATAAAGGGCTATTGTATGGGATATCGGTGTCATTCCTAAGCGCAACCTTGTGTGGGTGTTATAGATGTTTTTATCTGGTTACCTTACTGTAAACACCAAATATTCACATCTTGTATTAAATTAAATTTTTTATGGTAACACAACGAAGTTGAGGTAAAGCTTATGTGCTCGTGTTTCCGTCTGTCCGTCCGTCCGTCCATCCGTTCCATCGAGATCTCGGCCCCTGGGCCACCTAGAGACTTCGGGCTCACAGATTAAAATACTCCAGATATATCACGCCATGTAAAAATATGCTGCGCGAAATTTGGATTTCACCGCCAAGTGTGTTAAATCCAAATTAACTTTCTAGTACAGTTTCAAACCCAAACATTAAAATTAAAGTTCATTCTTAGTTAGAAAGATTTCTGCAACGTTCCTATAGCAGAAGAGAGAAAAAAAATCTTTTATTTATATAACATAGGTAATACCATTGAATAAAAACACTATTTTTATTCAATGGTAATACCTAAATGTATAGTGTTACACCGTCTGCGATAAAATGTTTATCATTTATTCTTTATAGTGAATGAACTCCACTTTATAGTACGACAATCTCACAAACAAGTTGTAGCTTTGTTTATTCATTTGCAAAGGTTGTAACTAGTAGAAAATTGTTAAACATAGCGGCTGGTTATTCCTAATGTCCTCAATGAGTTAATATCTGATATCTGTATAGGATGAAATTGAAATAATACCTATTATTTACTATAGGTACCTAATTGTTATTTAATATGGGTTTAATGTTTTGAAAAATAAGTAGGGTAAATGCTTGTTATTTCAAAAAATCCATACTGGCGTACGATCGTTTTAATATACGTTCAGACAGCTGGCTATCGCGCGATGGGCGATGAAATGCTGTGCGATGCGATAAATTCAAACCTCCGTTTATTTTATGCGATGCGATGCTACTTTGGGCGATGGTTTGAAATTCAAGCAAGTTTGTCATCGCAAGCGAAGTATGGCTTTATGAACGAGCCCTAGCGAGTTTATAATTTTGCGGTGTCTGTCCGTCCTAGGGAATGCAATCCCGCAGCAAAATCTTCATCCCGGTATTTGCGGGATTGTTAGAAGTTAATCCCGCGGGATCCCGGTATTTGCGGGATTCCGCACAAATTCCTCAGTCCCGCAAATCCCGCGGGATCCCGGTATTTCATTCCCTAGTTCGTCCGTTAGCACGATATCTCGATAACGAATGGACCGATGAAATTTAGTACACGGATTCTTTATCAAATTTGTAGATCGGAGTTCGTGAATTGGCAATGTAGCCCAAAAAATAGGGAAGGCCCTTTTGACATCTCTGTGAGTTATGAACCGAATTGCATGAAATTCAATATGCGTATAGATTTAGCTATATAAAACGCAATTCCAAAAATTGAGCCTAATCGATCAACATTCACAATGCCCTTTTCGCATCTCGACCATTTATAAACTGAATTGCAAACTTTTTATTTATGAAGGTATTTAAATGAAATTTGATACATGGGCACTTGGAATAAAAGCAAATTTAACGCCAGTTTCAAAATTTGGTTTTGCGCATGCGCAGTGCCAACTTTCATATTTATGGAAGCAATTAAATGAAATGTCATACATATACAGTTTAAATAAAAGCAAAACTAACATCAGGATTAAAATCGTTAAATCGTTCCATAGATAAAAAAAGTTGGCACTGCGCATGCGCAAAACCAAATTTTGAAATTGGCGTTTGATTTTCCTTTATTCCAAGTGCCTATGTATCAAATTTCATTCAAATACCTTTATAAGTAAAAAAGTTTGCAATTCGGTTGAATGGTCGAGATGGGAAAAGGGCACTGTGAATTTTGAATCGATTCGATTCAACTTTTGGCATTGCGTATTATACAGGGTGATTCCTATAGTACCTGCCACCGTTTGGGAGCGTGTAGGTGGTGCGTAGGGGAGTATTTTGATATAGGACACTTGGGGTCGGAAATCTAAAATAAGGGTGCCAGAGCCAATTTTACCTTCTGGAATTTCGCGCCTGTAGGTAGGCAACCCAACCGGCCGGCGGTGCACACGGAGCGATCTCAGGCGGCGATGTGTGGCTGACACTTGATCAGAATTTGTTTAAACCCACGAAATCCCGTCTGCAACGACGCGTATCAAGTGAATAAACACTATGGCAATAGTATAATAATAGTTGGCTAGATGTAGGAAGTGCATTGAGAACAACGGTGGCCACGTTGAACACTTGTAAACGTTATTGCTTTTGACTGTCGTTTTCCCTCCTTCCCTCCCATGTCGCTTCCTCGCGCTAACTCGCTCTGCATCGCTCCGCGCGAAACGTCGGTCGGTTGGGTTGCCTACATACAGGCGTGAAATTCCAGAAGATAAATTTGGTTCTGGCGCCCTTATTTTAGATTTCCGACCCCAAGTGTTCTATATCAAAATACTCCCCTAGGCACCCCCTATACGCTCCCAAACGGTGGCAGGTACTATAGGAATCACCCTGTATAGGTACTTAAGATACATTAGTCTTAATTTTAGTATAACTACATGAAAATCGGTGAAATTATTAAATAACAGGTTTAGATATTTTTTTTTGTGTAACGTTTACAATTAACAATAAATTTATAACAGCCGTGAAATGGATTCATTTATAACAGTAAGTATTTATCACTCATAATTTATAACATGCACGAGCGCATCGAAGTGGAACTAACTGGAAACTCAATTCAATTTGCTTATATAGCAAATAAGAATCATTCTAGAATGTTCTCCGAGTGTTCCCGAACGCTTTCTGAATGTTCTAGAACAAACATCATATTTCCCAGAAAGAATGCGCCACATTCGCCTTAGTTTCTTATTGCCGATGACTAATCTTTTTCAAATCCATTTCAAAGTTAAGGCAAATTTCGAAAAATGAACCGGGAAATCGTATTTAAAATCACGAACATACAATAAAGTTGAACTTCACAGTAACTAGTCGATCACAATTCTAGAGACGATGAGTCTATGCAACGGCAGTTGCATTTGACTTAAAAGTTAAAGGTACAGTTGATTGTCTTAAATTAAGTAAATTGTGATTTGCTAAATTCGGCTACACTGTTTCTCCGTAACTTAAGTAAAGTTCGGGTTTGACGTGCAAAACAAACTTAAATGACAGCTAGGTAAAAAAGCGAGACCATAAAGGAGGTTCACTACGCTGCAGTCTAAAACGAGGAAAAATTGCGAAGCTATTAATTATGGAAAATCATTCAGTTCTTACAAAATGTTTACACTGAATGTTATTAATGATGAATCTGAATCTACACGTCGGTGTGTTCGATCACTTGCACCTAATCGACAGATAACAAACTTCGATTGGAAAATGAGTGTTGGCATTTCACACAGAACGACGGTACTTCTTTAATACTACGACTCCAATGCTCGCTACGTATACAAAAAGATACATACAAGAAACATTAATAAATGATTTCGGATTGCGATATAGGTAAAAGAAAGATAGGTAATGTAATTAAATTAAAACATATGGCATAAACTTAAAAGAAACGTGGTTAACCCAATAAGGAATCCGATAAAAATTACTTTACCTCGAAAAGATATCAACAATTCCCCATTCACGTAAATATGTTTAAATCAATCATTAACTGGATGGCTTTGGATTTTCCACTTCAGATTTCAAAATCTTTTGAAAAGTAGGTACCTTTTCATTCCATAACAACGGCAAAAATGAGATCTCCAATCCGCACTAAAAGCGCATTCACATAGTCACTCAAACTAAGTATACATTCAACGCAGCCACGAAACGTTACAAGGAGAGAAAAGAAACAATTACTCACTATCAATGAACAAAAACCGAAATTAATAGATAGGTATATAAATAATGGCAATGACTTCGGCATAAGACACAATCCAAGGAAGTGGAGCGCTTTTCCTTCCTCGTAGACCCAGTATCGACTTCAGGTTTTCGCTGAAAGCTTATGGGTTCCGGATGTAGAACTATCAAAAATTGTCCATCACGTTGTTGCCCAAATTCGTTATTTATGCACCTATTTTGTTGGGAAACTCTATTGCTTGATTCTCAAGAAGTGATTCATATGCATTTTTGGTAGACAAAATATGTTTACCTAAAAGATGTCAAAATCGTTATTTATGCGCCAATTGATGAAGCTTGTTTGCTTGATTCCCAAGAAGTGATCTATGTGTATTTTTGGTATTGTTGTTAAACAACGTCAAGTTGACGTTATTTAGGGTGAAATAATACTGAAGGTAATAGCGGGATGGACAGGTATTGTCAAGGAAATTAGAGAAATTGATCGTAAGGTAAAATTATTTTGATACCCAGACATTTATTTAATCAGGATTTTTCACAGGATTAATAGGAAGGTAGTGGTAATTAGAGGTAGGGTTTAAACAGAAAGTGATGAACGTCGTTTAGAAAAGAAGAAACAAAAATTAATGGAGATGACGATCTCAGAAGAATAACGCGTCGCAGTGATCATAACGGCAATAAAAGCATCGACGGTGGAAGATATTGATAGATAATGATGATCTCTGAACGGAAAAGGGGCCAAAATCAAAAAACGACCACGTGGACATCGGAGGGGGGCGGAACACAAAGTCGACCAGGTTTAGAGTGAAAAAATAAGAGAGTCGGCTGTGCAGACGAGTGCGGAATTAAAGATGCAAAAGAAATTTTAAGAGAAAATGGAGTAGACGAGCCAGAAGCGATTTGCTGAGATGGAAAGAAAGACTGCAGAATTGAAGGCTGATACTAGATCGTGTGTATGCAGGAGGGAAGAGGGTGGAACAGGTGGAGAGTGACACGGAAGAGAAAAAGGAAGTGCAAGAGAATAATAACAAAGACAGTAATCTAGAATACAGTAAAAAGGAACCCGATAAGGCACATGAATAAAGAAGAAGTTGAAGTTGAGAATTATAAACAAGAAGTTGAAGATAAACAAGAAGCGGTTGTAGCTGAAGTAGTTGAAGTTAAGCAGCAATAGATTGGAATACAGAAAGAAGTTGAAGTTAAAGTAGAGAAACAAGCGGCTGGAGTCAAGAAACAAGTCGATATTGAAGAAGTTTATAGGCCAGATGAAGAAATTGAAATTTATAAAGAAGATATTCAAGTTGAAATACAAAAGAGAGAAGATAAAGGGGTTAAGTTATTGTTGTTATTATTCGTATTGCAAAAATTTTAAGAGGGACGGAATTGAAGTCAAGATTGTATAAGTAATGGCAGTGGTGAATAAAGATCATTGTGCAGCTTGGGATAGGACAAGAATTTTGGAAATCTGAAGGAAGTTAGGCACTGGAGAGCCTTTACAATTTGTAAGTAGCAGATCTTGATTTGACTAGGGAATTGTTTTTAGATGATCGTGTCCGGATGTCGAGTCTAGGAAAAAAAACCCGGAATAAAAACCCCCGGAATAAAAACCCACGGAAAGGAAACCCCCCGGAAAAAAACCCCTGGAATGAAAACCCCCTTTTTTAACTCTCCACAATAGGTAGGTATACATCTTAGGGCGATTGTACAAGGCAAGTATAATTATACCTATAGTATAAGTTATTCCAAGTACAACATCTGAAAATTGAATTGAATTTTTAGATTTTATACTTGAAATAGCTTATACCTGGTATATACTTGCATTGTGGAACCGGCCCTTCGTAAAATTTCTAAAAGTGCGAACTGTGTACTCCTGTGCTGAATTAGCTTGCAAAAAGCGTTGTTCATTGACTTATACCCGGTTTCACAAAGAGTGTTAGTTAATCAATGATCATTGGTCGATTTTTGATGTTTACCAAAAGACATGGGCTCAAACCAACGTTATTCATCTGTTAAATATTAACAAATGATTGTGATCTTAATCACGTTTGCGAAAACATACTTTAAATTCATTTAAAATTACACCAACAACATTTAGGTCAAATAATCCCAAAAAGGAAGAAAGCAAAATATGTACTGCTACAAAGTAGACTAAAAAATATCTGCGAAGAATACAGCGCCGGACAAAGAGATGTGGTAAACTTCTTAGAAGCTATAAGTCATAATATTAGGTTTAATTAGGGTTAATGGTAGTTTAGGGTAATATGCAATTACGTATTTTGTAAAAATTGTGAAAATTTGTTAATAGAATATCTCAACCGAGTTCTGTTTGATTTGTTTCAGTAAACAATATGCAACTTTAGCTCTCGCGCAATATTTCCTTTTTTTCCCTGTGTTTTTTTTTCGGTTTTTTACCAGGGGGTCTCTTTCCATGGGTTTTTTTCCGGGTTTTTTTCCGGGGGGTTTTCTTTCCATGGGTTTTTATTCCGGGTTTTTTTTTCCAGTGGCCTTTTTTCCGGTACCGGTCGAAGGCAAATCCCGATCTTTTTAAAAGGTGTTCAGTTGGGAAATTGATAAAAAATCCATAATTTCAATAATGGTTCAACATGGTCTCTCATACTTTTTTGTAGGAAATTTCACTCTACAATTTATCTACTATACTACTGTTTGTATGTATTTCGGTTTGCTGCGCGCGCGCGTAATATTTTCCTAAAAAAGAACTCCATAACACTCAACTAGCGGAAGTGTGATAGATTTGGCTGTTGGATTCCTGTCTCTCTTCCATGGCATCGACCATAAACTGGAATCATTTCACTTATTATACTAAAAATACACCTTTTGTTATTTTACACCGTGGTTTTGTCTGGCTGAGGTCAGACTGCTCCTACTCTAGGTACCTGAACAAAGGGGTGGATTGATTCTTTGTATGGTATCTTGTGTAGCTCTTCTAAGAACATAAATTCGTTGCCGTTTATAGATGGTCAATCAAATCTTCCTTGGGAATGGAAACTGCATTTTAGATAATCACCCATAAAATTATTACATTTATGGGTTATACATCGAAATACGAGACAAGAGTAAATTGTTAACAAGCCTCTGAAGGAGAAGGAGAAAAAATTGAAATCCATTCATTGCGATTAGATCTTGACAGAATTTTGTTCTGTTATACTGGGAAGGATATAGAAGACAATTTGACTACACATTTGCACAAAGCATCTATACGTTACAATGACCCTCTCAAGTCATAACTTTTGCTTATCATGCCTATTAAAAGAAGTAAAGACAGTAAATTTCCCATCTAAAGAATAAGCTGGACAGTGGGGCTTCTCCACTTTGTTCACGAGCACTGGCACACAATAATAAATATGTTAAAAATATTATTTATCCTCCGAGACAGAAAGAAGTTATAACCAATAAATTTAATTGCTGTTTTTTATTAGACGCTCGAAAAAATACACTTTACAAGCTTTATCCCCCTCATTATACAGCTCAAAGAATACGAATTGTAATTTATAGGCGTCGTCGGTGGTTAATTCTTTTAGCATCTTTCGCAAAGGTAATACCGTAATCTTGCCTGATAAACAATAAACAGGAGAGGCTTCAAAAATTTGCATATAAATTGCCAGAACTTCGCATCTTTAATATGGCACTGACCTGCGCTACAACGAAACGTATACAAAAATATGTATAGTGATGACACACCTGGATAAACAATTTCTGTATAATTATGCGAATTGATTTTTTTACCATTGTGGGGTATAAAGTGAGCGAGTGGAATGGAAGTTAATAGGGAAATGATTAATTCGTATATTTTGCAACAATCACACACAAATCATCGTAGAACTGAAAGGACGTTCTAAATGTTTCATACATATGGATTCATTACCATATTATGTACATTAGAATTGAATCAGCACTTGAAAGGGTTTATTATTGTGAGGCTGCCATAGGTGTTAAATTTAAGCTAATGTGTGAATAATGTATGGTTTAGCAAACAGTGCGGATCTGAGGTGTCAGACACTCAGGTGCATAGAAATACAGTATGCAACATATTCAGAATTCAGATTACAACCACTTGCAACTGGGGTCGACGGAAACTGCTAAAGTTGTTTATTTGAAAATGGTCCTTGCCCGGTGGACCGCTGAGATGAACAATTTGTCCGTCAAGGATTTTCAGATTTACACTAATCTGTCACCTTCTAGTTTGGGAAAGTTCTCTACGGCATTGTAATCAAATTAGCGTTTTAAACAATATCAATTTATCCGTGTTACAAAATGGGCCGAAGGTTTTTGTTTTTACAGTGCTTTTTCGTTAATATTTATGCAATACAGTTGCTGGTTCGCAAATTGAGTCAATTAGAGGTTTGCAGAATCTAAATGATTGCATATTACCATTGAAAATTTGCGGATTTTTATTGGGATGATTACTTATTGTCTATAAAAATTTGTTCACGCGCTTATGGTAGCACTTTTATTGTGAGGCGAACAAACGGTAATAAAATTGATTACGTGAATGTATGTACTTACAAGAACTTTATTTAATTTCCTGCCTCTTAGCTTTGACATTGAATTATGCAATCATCACTGGGAGAGAAAGTTAATTTACAATTTTTTGCTTTAGATATTAACTTAAGCTGTATTAATTTCGAGATTAATTTTAACAACTATTTATTGCTATACGATGTGTTTATCGGTGACAAACGAATGTCGTACATGGGACCACCCAAATTTAAAATTAACGATCCCATAATTGGAGTAATTTGAGACAAATTTTTACTCACAAAATTAGAATACGGACGCGCGTGGTTTACAGGGTTGCTCATAAGCAACCCTACAACTCTAAACTAAGCTTTTGACAAGTTGTATCTAGAGTTGTATCGTACGTTGGGTACGCCAAAAAAAACTGCACTTTTTGATTGGAATATGCCACTTTCTGTGGTAATAGTTAATACCAAAAGGGAACTTTTGAGATAGGGAGCCACTCGAAAATCCGTGCAGGAAACCAAAATGGTGGCCGTCAAAATGGCGCCATTAGCCACAATATATTTTTTTGTATCTCTGCTCCTAAATAGTCCTATTTTAATTTTCTTTTTTTTTTTATTGAAAGCTCTTGTGACGAGGAAACAATTTTAAAAAAGTGTTTTTTTACAAATTTGAATCACAAGTAAGCTCAACCCGATTTTTATGTGTAACTTGTCCACGTCAAATGTTAATATGTAAGGATTTGTATTATTCAGCACAATATTCTGACTCTTAAGGTCTGATGATGAATCGGTCTATACGATTCGAAGTCGATTAGCTAAAGAAATATTAAAATTCAATAATTTGAAAAACGAGTTTTATTGTATCAATTTGTATCCACAAATAATTCACTACGTCAAGAAAATAGTGGTTACTATATAAAAACAGTATTCCCCCTTTGACCGTGCAGAAGTATGCTACTGACCCCAAATTGAATGTACGTGGATTGGTAGCAAACTTTTTATAATTATGGACGTCATAAAAAGCTTCTTTAAAAAATGTTTTGAAGATAAAATTTTCACCCTGTATAAAAAGCATATCCGGAAAACGGTTAGCCTCACGGTTAGCATTACGAAAAAAAACCGATAAGACCTATAAAAATAATTCTTTTGTTAAGGGATACCCAGGAATACCTATAAAAAATATCAAAATGTATAGGCTGCCCTCGAGAACACCCTATACAGGGTGTTTTTTTGGGAGCTTTAGTTAAAAGTTTCTGGGAAAGTAAAATAGGTAGGTTTTTGAAAATTTGTACTTAGGAGTTACTCTGAAGGCCGAATCGATGTAAAATATTTTCAAAATGGCCGCACTTCCGGAAACACTGGAAGTAGATAGTAACTTCGTTATTTTAAATGGCAACCCCTATTTTTTATTGCATTTTTGGATTCTACGTGAAATTTCACTTCTTTTGATACCCATATGTCGATATCTGCCATTTATGGTTTTTAAGTTATTTTGACTTTAAGAAAAAAAATGGCGGATGCAGATGGTACCTTGATAATTGATTACTTGAAAAAGGTTATAGTCATGGCAACCCATTTTTATCAGTGCATAGAGAATGAATAGGGCTTTCTTTTAGTGCACTTAAAAAAAGTTAAGTTGCGTACGACCGCCCCTATGGATATCCAACTTTATGAAACTTCAAAAACTAAAAACTCAGTTTTTTTAAATGGAATGACCATGTTCTTACTACTCCATGAGATAGAGAATCGAAATGGGCATATTTTGACAATACATGTTCCTATAGCTATCTTTAACAGTTTCTGACTTATTCCCATTTTATTGAATTGACACTATTTTTTTCGGATTTTCTTTTTAGTAGTCGGCCATGATTCTATAACAATTGAATTTTAAACAAATCTAGTGACACTAATCCATCACCCACTGTTATAGGTTAACATAAGTTTTTCAAAAATCGAAAAATGACTCGCAGTGGTTTCACCTATTTTGGAATTTAATTGTTATTTATGGTGAAATGGGCAGAATCGCGGCGCGTGCTTTCCTTACATTCATTCGAAAACTGGAACGAAATTGTATGAATTTTGGAAATTTTGTACCCCTAATGCACTACAAACCGTTGAAGCATAAGTGATACAAAGCTCTACAAGAGAATATTTAAGAAAATGAATTGAATTGCAAATGCAAGATTAACAAATTAAATTCAATGCAAAATATAAAAAACTTCGTTGAAACATTTTTGGTATGGAATTGTTGCTAGAACAGATATCGCATTACCTCTCTGAATTTCCAGACTTATAAGTTGTTTAAGAAATTCAGTTGAACGACTGTTTAGATTTTTCAAAAATTTTCCGTCCTATATCCTTAATAAATGAGTTATTTATTAATGAATTATTTAGACTAGAACTAGAATCAATGGTATTAAAGAATCCATTCCTTGATTTGTTTAAAATTCGATTGTTATAAAATCATGGCCAACTACTAAAAAGAAAATGCGAAAAAAAATGGCATCAATTCCGAGATCAATTCAATGAAATGGGAATAAATCAGAAACTGTTAAAGATAGCTATAGGAACATGTATAGTCAAAATATGCCAATTTCGATTCTCTATCTCATGCAATATTAAGAACATGGTCATTCCATTTAAAAAAAACTGAGTTTATAGACTTTGAAGTTTCTTAAATTTGGATCTCCATAGGTGCGGTTGTACGCAACTTAACTTTGTTTTAAGTACAGTAAAAGAAAGCCCTATTCATTCTCTATGCACTGATAAAAATGGGTTGCCATGACTATAACCTTTTTCAAGTAATCAATTATCAAGGTACCATCTGCATCCGCCATTTTTTTTCTTAAAGTCAAAATAACTTAAAAACCATAAATGGCAGATATCGACATATGGGTATCAAAAGAACTGAAATTTCACATAGAATCCAAAAATGCAATAAAAATAGGGGTTGCCATTTAAAATAACGAAGTTACTATCTACTTCCGGTGTTTCCGGAAGTGCGGCCATTTTGAAAATATTTTACATCGATTCGGCCTTCAGAGTAACCCCTAAGTACAAATTTTCAAAAACCTACCTATTTTACTTTTCCAGAAACTTTTAACTAAAGCTCCCAAAAAAACACCCTGTATACCTAAAAATACGTTTTAGGCTTCCCCTCACGCTTCTCGTACCAACAAACCGTTACCATTAATCTCAACCATTGAGGCTCTATCGTCCGCTTACAGAAGGTGGATTCCCTGTATAATAAAAATGATTCAACTTATATGAATAGGTATCTAAAACTTGGAAATCATAATATTCCGTTAATATTCTTAAAGAAAATCCGAGAGAAAACCCTCGAAAAAAAACCCATGATCTGATAAATAAGCACTTCAAATTTCACATTCGTCGTAGCTTAAACCAACTAGTTAAATAAAATAGGATAAGTAAGAGAGCGAGAGTAAGAGTTAAAGTTGATATACTGAGTGTTTCTTTAATTCTTTAATCACTTTAAAAACAGAGTGTATTTTCTGTTTTTGAGAGAAAAAAATTGACGAGGCTTTTCCTTTCAATTTTCATAATGCTTGATCTCGTGCCTGATGAAACAAATATTGCGCATTTAAAAAAAAAACATGGCGGATTGAAATTTTCCGAACTTGCAGGGTAGATACCTACAAGGAGTTTTGGGGTTGTGTCGATTGAATTTCTAAACGATGGCCTTTTTTGTCGAAAAGACCGGGATATTGCACAATTAAGAGCTTACTTGTGATTCAAATTCGTAAAAAAAAAACACTTTTTTTTTTAATTGTGCTAAATCCTTAAGTGTTAGAGATAAATGTTATATAGCAAAAAAGCTTCCCCATCACAAGACCTTTCAATAAAAAAAAAGAAAATTAAAATCGGACTATTAGGAGCAGAGATACAAAAAAATATATTGCGGCTAATGGCGCCATTTTGACGGCCACCATTTTGGTTTCCTGCACGGATTTTCGAGTGGCTCCCTATCTCAAAAGTTGCCTTTTGGTATTAACCATTACCACAGAAAGTGGCATATTCCAATCAAAAAGTGCAGTATTTTCCCCATTCTAGCCATGTACCCGACGTACCCGTGTACCTGGTACTGAGTGGTACCTCATTTCTGCTGGTTGTTCTCTTACATTTCGCGACATATCTCCGGCAGTTATATGCTATCGCCCTTGTCGTCTTGTCAAGGGAGAACAATTCAGATTAACAATTAATTGTTAATCTGAGGAGGACAACCTGTATCGCCCTCATCATTAACTCACTCGTCTGGAGCTGTCGCACTGTTGTTCATAGGTCGGCTGGATTATCTCCGGATATGGTTCCAGATCGTCTGGTCTGTATAACGGAGTGAATTTCGCTAATTCTGTTCCCCATTGTGTTTTTCGGGACTACCCTTAATCCATGCTAATGCGATCATAGAGTATGACCATGCGAACGTCGGGATGTCTACTAGATTTAAGGTTTGTTTGGTCTTGATCAGGGCCACCTTAGATTTTGCTGTTAACATGGAGGTTTTTATTTTACCATTTGCACACAGCACCCGAGTGTAGATCATGGCGCCGTAGGCCCTTTCTGATGCGTCACAGAAGGCGTGGAGCTTAAAGTTTACCTTCCCTTCATAGTGGACCCATCTTGGGATTTCTATATGCCCTGTTTGCGCTAGCTCTCCTTGGTAGGTGGTCCATTTGTCCCTCAACTGACCTGGAAGTTTCTCATTTCGCTCAATGGCTTCTGCCCACAGTTCCTGCATAAACAACTTAGCCCGGATTACCATGGGAGCTAGCTCGCGTAGGGGGTAACTTTGCGATCTGGGATAGGACACTTCGCTTGGTGTCCTCCGCTTTGAATCGAAATACACCTTGAATCGGTGCCCATTGTACGCCCAGAGTCTGGACCAAGATTCATAAACTCCTTTTCCCCAGCCTTTTCCTGTAGTTGATCGGCAGCGTGGAAATGAGCCTCTTGCAATTGCACTTCCTTAGGTTGAACCCTCCGCGTTTCAGGAACTCGATCAGCTGCTGTTGAAGGCACTACGCAGCTTCTTGGTGGTACGATCCCGTGATTAGGTCGTCAAATTAGACGTCCCATTTGACGATTGTCACCACTCAGCCTCATTTTTTGCCAGCTGTTGCAGGGTCCTTACCGCCAAGTATAGTGCGGACGTTGTTAACTTATTTTCTTCCTGGTTATTTTTAAATTTTGGCTCCTAAATTTTGGCGGACGTGAGAATCTGTTCTAAATGAACACAAGTGAACTTGATAGTTTGAATTAAAGACAAAGTAGGTTAGTTGCTTGTTTAAACAATGGACTAATTATTTAAACTAATGATTAATACACAATGTAAATTTCAGATTGAATCTGAAAATGGTCACCTATAGATCTAGGACTCGTGTGCAACCTCAGGCATTTTTTATTAACAAATTATTTTGTTGTTATTCACAATATCAATAATGTAGCTAACTTTTTCTTGAAAAATTCCTTGCTCCAGCGTTTTTCATTAGAGAGGTCAGAAATCCCATATTGCAAAATGAATGAATTTTGTTCTACTAACTTTACCGACCTAAACAGCCTAAAACACATCGGCTTGATGCACAAATGTTTTGTAATTCCTGTCATACCCTCATTTTGTTAGAACAAAATCTTCGTTTGTCGAAGAAACTGAAAAATGCATCGTCTTGGTCCGCAATAACTAAGTTATGTTCTTATTCGGTGAATTTTTGGCCCAATTTCGTTGGGAACGCAGTAAAAAGCTGTTAATAACCAGCAAGAGTGCTCGTACTTGTTAAAATTCCAAAGTTCGATAGCTCAGTCAAGGTAGGCGTTTTGGGCTTAGGCTCAGGTGTCAGAGCTACCGAATTCTAAAAGAACGATCAAAATACAGGGTGAACACGATATGAAATGTTACATTTTCAAAAGACCACGATTTGTTGGTTGAAACATTTTTTTATTCATCCAAGGAAAAAATGGGGGAAAATAATCAAAATTAATTCCATTTCGAATATTATTTATTGCACTGACATAAGGTGCGAATGCTTGCGACAGCTTTTAAACAAGGCAATGCACTGTCAAAAAAAACAAGTGCCACGTTTCTCTACTAAGAAGTTTGTTAGATATTAACAGTGTGAAGTTGGTAACAGTGTTATTAGACAGAGAGCCCGCGTAGAAAATACCTCGTCATAGGGTACAAAAGGTTTGATGTAACTAGGTCGTAGAATGTCACCGTGTGATCTTTGTGTTCATGTTTTGTGACATAAATCCTATTATTTGTGGAATGCCTACATTTAATTTAGGTGTATGTACCTACTTCCAGCTGTAGATCCGTTTTTACAAGCAGAGCGTGCTTGGGTGACAGCGCGCTCGCTTTACCGCACGGGGAGTAATGCGTTAAACGAAGATGGAACTACAAATTTCAAAGGCGTCTGCTATAGTTGTACGACCGTCTGCCGCGTTTTTCATGGTTTTCCCAAATTCTACATTCAAAGAGCTTTATTTTAAGCTATAATTCGAGCGTGTACCTTATGACGATGTATTTAACAATTTTTGAATGTTTTTAAACGCGTCTGCTCGGGAAAGTTGCCCAGATAAATTGTCTGCCGCTGCAACTATGAATTTGGTGCACATTTCCGAATCAGATTGCAAAAAATCATACGTGTACCAGTGACGAGGTATTATGTGATTTGGAACAGTTTTCAAAATTCGCCCCCACGCTAAGTTGACCGCCGCGGGCCGGCAGACGGGGGATTTTGGAATCACACGGTGACATTCTACGGCCTAGTTACATCAAACCTTTTGTACCCTATGACGAGGTATTTTCTACGCGGGCTCTCGCGAGCGTTTCGTTCGAAAAAGCGCTTGCAAGCGTTTCGGAGCGGCCGTTTGGTGCTCAATACTCGAGCGTTTACTTACAGTGCTCGGCGCTCGAGCGCTTTTTTCTGCCCACGACGGTCGCAAGCTCTCTTTTCGTTTGCGAGCTCTTTTTCCGCTCGCGAGTGCTATTTCCGCTCGCGAGCGGTTTTTCCGCTCCTGAGCGTTTTTTTTTGCTCCTGAGCGCTTTTAACCGCCCTCAAGCGCTGAAGGATTAAGCGCCGCTCTTGAGCGTTTTTTCCGCTCACGAGGACTTTTCCCAAGCGTTCGTGATAACCGCTTGAGCACTTTTAGGAGTGCTCGGAACTCGCAAGCGGTTTCGCTTTGCAAAACAACTCGATGCTCGCGAGCATTTTGAGAAAATTAGAGCGCTTGTCGCTCGAGCGGTTTCTTAGAACGCTCGACCCAGCTCTGGTTGGTAACACTTCATATCGTTCACCCTGTATATTGAAAACTGTAGGAGTATTTAAGGTGGACCGAGAAAGTGGCTCCAGTAGCGCACCCTCCTTCGTTGGAAAATGCGCCAAAAAACCTAGAGCGTAGAAGAATCGAGAAAGTGTGTAGTAGACGATTTTGTGAAAAGGAAAGTAACAGAAACAGTCGAAGAAACCAAAGAAGTTGAAAAGGCTAAAAAGTAGGAAATATCAAAAATAGAGAAGTTAGTGCTGCACATTCTGCGTATTTAGGCGCTTACATGGGCGTTTCGTTTGCTTTTATTTAATATTGTAAAGAAATTTCTCCATAAATAAGAAAGTTGGTATTGCGAATACTGCGCTTTCGTAAATCGACTGTTTACAATGCGAGATATGTTTGCTTTTAGTAGAACTATCCGATTCAAATTTCAAAGAGATATTGCACATGCGCACTTCTGATGTGCGATAGGTTTGCATTTACTACAAGCATCTGTGGTTAAAATTTAAAAGTATATTAATAAATAAGAAGGCTATAACCTACCGAATTCAAAAACATCAAACTAAATATATGGCAAACTTTAGAACAAAACCAATGTACCAGGTGACCCAATAAGACTGTTCCTCGGTCATATCTCGAGAACCGTTCGTCATATGACATAGGGGTAAAAAAAATTATTGGGAAATTCGGTCATGAAGAATCGATGGAAAATATTTCCAAGTTCTAAAAATGACCAACAGAGGGCGTAACTGCCATCTTAAATTTTAAAATTGCATTTTCTTTAAATTTCGCATAATAAACACAAAAAATTGTTTTCATATTTGTAAAGAGAACCAGTTTATCTATCATTTTCGTAAAAAGAAAAACTCAGTTATTTCAAAAACAAAGATGGCGTGGGGCATTCAATTGTTTTTGCAATAACCTGCTTTAACTTCTTAACCATTTGACCGATTGTAACAAATTTGGTATCGTTGAAAAGAGCATTCCTTGGGAAATGAGAATCAACCAAATATAGTTAATGTAGCTGAATCCTTCTCCGCCAGGGGGCTAGTTTTGATACTATGATCCAAAATCCTAAAAAAATCAAATGTAATGATATGATTTTTTCTTTATGAAAAAGTAGCCAAATAACATTCAAAGAGGCCAGTGAAAACCGTTTTTCAAAATCTCGTTCCTAACCTCAAATATTGGGAAATTGAGATTAATTTAATTAATAAAAATGCTTAAATTGTATCTTAAATTTACTTTTTACGTATTTCCGGTATTTGCCGATGGCGCGAAAGAAATGGACCCTACACTTTTAGGTAGGCCTTGAAAAATTAAACAAATGAAACACGATGCGTTATAAAATAATAACAGCCGTAATTTGTAAATTATTCTGCTGTGTTTACATATTCAGAAAGTGCAGTTTTTTGAATTTGTAAAATTTTTTAAAATGCCGATTTCTCACCAAGAAGCATTTAATATGCTGGCGGCGATGGTCGCATTTTGAAAACAATCAAAATATATCGCCAGATGGAGCGAACTACGATAATCACGTGTTCAAGTCAGATCGATCGATCTAATGCAGGGATTCCCAAACTATTTGGTTGGGTACGTGACGCTAATACTATATGCACGATCATGTAATTAATAAAAATGGCTAGAGGGCACCCTAATTAAGCGTTTTAAAAACAGGAGAGACCCCAAATTGTTCAGTCTTAATTTAAACTTCAGTTCATTTCATCGAAATCTGGGGTTATGTTACTTATATTTCGTAATTCTTAAGTTGCTGAAATTGAAAAATCTGAAGTGACACAATTATTATAAGACTGAGGTTATGTTAATTTCGTCTACTGAATTGAAATATGCTGGGTTTACCGTGTATATTAACAAATGTAATAAAAGTAGTACAATAGGTATAATAATACCACTTTTGGAAGCGCATACAGTCTAAACTTGAATGCCTTAGGGAAGAAGAATGGCGTAGAGAAGGATACATGTTGCATCCTGCAAAGATCGATTTCTCCTGCATTTACTCTTTTGCATCGACCGCCGGTTAACTTCGAACGCTCCTCATAATCATTGGAAAGGAGAAGAAACATCTTTCGCATCTTCCATAGACCACCGCTTTACTTCGAATGTCTTTTTCGTATCAAACGCTGCTTAGCATCGATCGCCCTCTCGCATCTTCTATAGATCACCTTTTTGTTAGCGAATAAATTGCTGCCCATCTATAACTAAAGTTCACATGAAATATGTAAAACATGTAGAGAACTACTTACTGCTATTACGGTATAATTAGAAGCACATGTCTAATTGTACAACATTCTTTAATGTTTATTAAATCGTGGAAAAATAACATAACCTCTTAATAAATTGAAGTTGGCACGCTGGAATGTTACTCACACTTTAACCAACTTAAAGGTAATCATGAAATTTGAGGTAATATAACCTCACATTTCGAGGAAATGAATTGAATTTTAAATGAAGATTATGGATCATTTAGGGCTTCTCCCGCAATTTTTTTTGTTGAAAACGGCTAATTTAATTTAATTTCATTATCGTACCGGGGGGCGTCTGGGAACCCCTTTTCCAAAATGAACTGATGCCTCAGCCCCCCTAAACAATTTACTTTCAAAATCCTATCTCTAGTTTTTTTCCACAGTGCCAATTTAAAAACTTTGCGATTGGTTAAGTGAGTAAACGTGACATCACTTTCTCATCAAAATTTAAAATGATGGTACAGGAAAAGTATTGGTGTCTGGTCGGTAAGTGATCATTCCTGTGAATTCAGCTTTTGAGCGAATTTGCATCTGTACCTAAAGATCCGTTTTTGACGGCGCATATTGAGTGCTCGCATTAGAAAAGTTGTGAAGTGAAACTTAACCGAATAAATGCTGCGAAATTTTTCATTGCACATTTTTGTGAGGAATGTTTTCAGTTATTTTTCAAATTTCGGATGGAAATTGTTCTCCCACGATCACCTCTTGCACTCGGCTATGAAACGTACTCGTGTGAAGTAGTTGGAAAGTGAAACAGATTTCTTCTTTACTGACACAACCTGGGTGTTTTGAGAGCATTATTTTATAAATTTATTTTCACATGACGGGAAATTAACCGCCGCTTTTGTTTATGAAACCCGCTTCGTCTATTCGTGATGTTTTTTTAGATAGACTGGAAAAGCAGTTTTTCCTTTCCGATACCCAACAAAGACTGTGAACCCGCACATTCCGAAAATCTCAACAATTTAAAGGTTACGCTGTTACGAACCCTTAAAGTCTGTATTAAAGAAACATTTATGCGTTATTATTTTAAGGGAATGAGATATTTCAAAGTATAAACTTGATGGTTTAGAGAACTCAAAATACCGAGATATGAAACACAGTATAAAAAGAGTGAAACCGTAAAAAATACACGGTAGGTAGCTATAAAAGTAAGATTATTTTTGTGGGTAGGTATATTACATAATCTCTATAATTTCGTTTCTCGTTGCTTCAATTTTAAGAACCATTTAAACTTCATGCCATGAAACGGTAATTAAACTTCAACGACTTTAAAATTTACTGTTCCTGTTTTTACAAATGCCTGCTTAAATTTAATTTGGAAAATATTTGTTACTTCGATATTACACATTTCGCATGGGTATAAAACTTCAATTTATGAAAAAAGTATGCTAAGTAACGACCTCAGGCAGTACATTTGCACTCGGTTTATTACCGCAGTAAATAGCTTTAAAGAAAACAATATGATTTTATGATCGTAGAAACGGAAATAACCTCAACGAACCGGAAACGCGGTATTGGAAGACAATTAAAATGTAAATAGGTCACACATTCAAGGTGGAATAATGGATTCAAATTAAGATGCCCCTTTCAGATATAAAACACATTTCCTTCCAATACATCACATGGTTGGGGGGGTAAGTATAGCTACAAACGCTAATAACAATGTCTCTTGGCATATTCTGGCGCGTACACAAGATCAATGACTTAAACTGTAATAAGCAACGTCCACATTAGAGATGTCCAATGAGTAAGAATAAGTATGCAAATAGTGAATATGAAATGACGCACATTTACCCCGCCGCATGTAAACAAAAACACAGTAGCTAGAAATTACGAACTGCATTCCAACATAAACTACCACTAGTAAGAGATTTCGCTAGTGTAATTTAGCTAGCCGTCGTCTCACCCAGAATCAGATAATTACAAGGGCTGGCTTAAATTGCGTAGATCTAATTATTATTAATGAATGCTCTTGTAAGGAACAATGCTCCTAAAGCAGCCAAATTTTCTAAGATATCTGTTTCAGGAGGGACGAAATTAAGCTTTGTTGTTTTCCTTACACCGCAAACTAAAATCAGTTTATTGTGACTGAACAAATTTATTTCGCAAAGGCCTTTCGTTAGTTATGGAATAGCACTACAGTATAAGAAATCAAGGTGATAAGGTGATACTTATACCTATCTTTAGTATTTCATATAAAAATCTTGATTATGAGGATTTACCGTTTATGGATTACCATTTTATTTCATTTTGGTTGTGGATATCGGCAATAACTTTCAGTGAGATTTCCCAGATGTTTTTCATTATCAAGAAATTTTCTTATCGGCACGTTTTACCACCTTATTTATCGCTTTTTTTCTGCTATAATTCGACTCAACAAAGTTCCTTTTTTTATTCTGGATTTCTTTAGTACGAATCCCGTACTGTTTTCAAAGTTAAAAAATTGTCCCTAACTAAAAATGGTCATGTTAACTAAGTAAGGCGAAGAGTTCACTCAGGATTATTAATGGAGTTTTACAGTGGTTACAAGGATAACAAGGTACGAAGAATCATATTCGATTTTCAGTAGGGGAATTTTTTGCCACTCAGCTCGCATTTGAAAGACAGACTTTTAATCCGGCTCATATTCAATAGCATTGATCGTTTGAATACGTAGAAATCAAATTGACGAAAGTTTGACATCGCTGGCTCTTTTCGTTCTCGAGCTAGACGAGGAACAGACGGACAAAACCCATCACATAAGAGGATTCAAAAAATTCCCCTAAAGAAACCTTTTTTTTTTATTTCGCATTCGTTGAATATACTTTCAGTTATCACATTGTTAGTGTATAGAAACAAGTGATAATCCATCACATTTAATCTATTGCTAATTTGTGTTTTTTTCAAAGTATAGTGCTCCTCTTCAAGGTTAGCTCGAAGCCTGGCTGCCAAGGAACCTGAAATTTAGTGTATTCAGTCAATTTTAAGCCTGATTTTAAGGATTGATATTCAAGAACTTTTCTCGCGAAAGTGCTTAAGCATTGCAGGCGAATTTCATTTTATTGTGGAGTGCCACTATCTCAAATCATTGAAGTATATGAAATTTGTTCTGTTTTTCCTGGGGAGTTTTCCATACCCTTCAGATTCCCCGGTGATACGTTCTGCCTACAAACTATCAGCCCTAAGGACTCTATGTATATATCTAAGCATCTGCCGTCCTACTGACCTACTTCTATAGCTACCTGTACTTATCCTCCGTGTCCTATCATTCTATCTCGTCTTCTCTGTACGATTTACCACATTTTCCTATTTTCCTACTCCCAAGACTGCTTCATTTGTTACCCTATACATCCAGCTCATCCTCATTATCCTTCTATGGCACTATAGTAAAGGATAAACAATCCCAAACCGGGGGGCGTAGGAAAATTTCTTGGTTGGTAGTTGGTCCTACTGAATTGAAATAAAAATTGGCAGAAAAATAAAACATGTCCTAATCTGACAAGAAATTAAGCTCAAGAAATTGATTAAGTTATTGTACCCAATTCAGTGCTTACACTCGTAAAATTTGATGTATAACTAGTCTTATCAAGTTGCTCATTAATGCAAATGTGATTGTTTCGAGTTGATTTATTAAGTCTATCGTTTATTTGAGAGAGACAAAGGTAATCGTTTGAGATAAAGTAGTTAGTTTAATATTTAAGAAAAATCGTTTTATTAGGTAGAACTTGATAAGAAAAAATCGTAGAAATAAGGTGTACGTGTCGTATCGAGGTTTCCTGCATTGTCTGTTTTCGTTTCGACGATATTGTCGTTGGTTAAAGAAAGTTTTAGGGAATTTTAGTGGGATTTCCGTTTAAATACGGCAGACGCAAAGGGAAGGACGTGTTTTGCCAGTTTCGCGGCTGGAATGCGATCCGTTAAGAAAATGATTTCTGCCAATTTGGAAACCGAAGTGCCGTGCATTTAAAGAAGCCTTATGTTAAAATTCGAGGCTGAGGCGCTGGACGTTTAAAAAAGCTTTTTGTTTGTATTCGAAGTCAAGCTGCGGTACTTTAGAAGCAACATTACATTATTATATACATTATTTATTCGTTCAAGTGGGTATCTCAGACGACCCGGTTGGTATTGTTCATCCTTAACACCATGATTTTTGGAAATAGTAGCGGAAAGAGTCCTTAAGGCTGAACGTATGAAATACTCCCCAGTATACGATGGTCTTACGACAGTTGTAGTCGATATGGAATACCCCTCAGTATACGAAAATATCATATGACAGTTGTAAGGGAAATTTGTTCTCGGTTTCCTGCCATACCGCACAGACCCACCGGTTTGGTATTGTTCATCCTTAACACCATGATTTTTGGAAATAGGATCGGAACTGTATTATTAATATTATTATAACAGTTCATTATTTATCACTTACTTACAATAACATTTATAACACTTAAATTTAACGCAAATAATACAAGTACGTACATTGCAAATACATGGTACGTACAGCGTTTTACGAACGTATATTTCACGTACATGGTACATTACTTTTGCATTACTTTGTACGTACATGCTAGGTACGTACTTTACCGTACGTACATTCGACATACTGTAAGTGTACGTGAAATGTACGTCCGTAAACTCAGCGCTGTACGTACTATGTACTTGCAATGTACGTACTTGTGTTATTTGGGAAGTAGTCCTTTGGGCCTAATCTGTTTTAAACTATTTTATCGACAAATCGAGATATCTGCTTTCTAAAGAATATCCATACAATCACATATGATTCTCTAAAAATCTTACATAGGGTACTCCTGAAAGGTGATACCAGAAAAACGTTTATTGCCGTTTTTGGTATTTGTTCATGTAGCAATTCTAAAAACTTATAAAATAATATCTTACACATTTTAGAAGATCCATTAAGAATCTCAAGACTATTGTAACAGTTTTAAAATAATATTAACATTTTTGTCCATATTTCAATTTCCACCTGTATATTTTCTAAATTTTCTCGAGTCATTGAATGCGACCAATTTCTAGTTACTTTTGCATTTCTGTGTTTGCCTCTCCGATTTAACTTGTCTTCTTTTCGTTAGAGGACATTTAGTTTGTTTTGCTTTTTTTATGTTAACTATTAAATTACCTTATATGGTCATGTATCAAATACTGCTCTACTATTCGTCAGAGATAACTATCCGTAGCTTTGGATTGGGTAAAATTTCAAAACTTGTGGCGTCTTCCAGCAACCTGCAATAGAATCGGTCGTGCTAAATTCCCAAATTTTGATATATTTTTCAATGGTGAATTGATTTAATACTTAGCGGAAGCATCTTTAATCAATCGATTACCCATTGTGCCGACAATTTGTTTTTGGACGTTCGGTTACATTTTTTCCGAAATGGACTTTTAATACGGAAAACTCCAGCATTCCTAATCGTAAGTGTCTTCTTGTGCACTAATGGAGGTTACCGATGTTCTTTTTTCTATTGTAGGGGAACAAATACCGACCATATAGTAAATTTTGAAGTCATTTGGGACGTATCCAGTTCTTTTCTTTTGTGTACTCTCTGAATATGAGGTTAGCATTATTGTGGGTTGTAACGTAGTCGTAATTAGGTTACTTTTTAGAGTCTTTAGGGGGTTAATATTCAGCTGAATCCGGGGAAATAATCGCCCTACTGCAGATGAGTGTGCTGTGAAATATCCCGTAGAATCATTAAGATCTTTAGGGCAGCCGAATGTAGATCGTGAGAGAAATATACCTGGAGCACAAGCTTTGTTACATCCGTAGGAGTTATTTTTGGTTACACCAGGAACCTGTGGAATTGCCGACACATTTTATCGTTAGCGGTGACGTAGTACCTTCAACCTTTTTTTTTTCGTTTTTGTTGTTAAGACCTAAATATCTATGAACAGTTTATTTGACCCACATATGTAAGTGGAAATTTTTACGTGTAATTAGTATGCTTGATCTTTAGGACTGTTTAACTATCAAGTACGAATTAGTCTAGAGAAGTAATCACTTGTAAGGTAAAGAGCTCGTTACTACAATTAACTTCAACACCTCAAGGTATCGATTATAGTACATCATTTCAATTTTAATTTCTAGGCATTATACTTGTCGTTGTTTAGCGGTACGAGGTGTCACATAACTTCAGGGGTTGTTGGTGGGTTAATTTTTGTGTTAATAGTTGATGGGAAGATTTCATTTTTTTGTATTTTGCATACTCTTTGGTTAACAATAATTTTTCTTGTTGGTCAATTGTTGACTCTTTTTATACTGAAGCTACCTTTCCTAATTCCGGTGGCTACAGATAAATTGTTCGTGAATTAGGTGGCGTCCGAAAGACTTGAATCGAAGCACCAGTAAAGTATTAGTGGCGGAGATTTACTTGGAACCTTTTATAATAATTTGTTAATTCACTTACCTACTACCCTGAGTAAGAGCATATCTCTCTACGCTGTTAACTATTTGGCTAACGGAGCTAGCTGGCCGATCAGCGGCGTGTGTTGATTTCAAATTGCACATGGTATTTTATAGTGCCTTGCATTCTAAGTTTGCGCGTTATACTATTTGCGTAGAATTTAGGAATCTTAAAAGTATCTGCAGAGCGAGGTGCAAAGTATCGGCAGAATTTTTAGGAATCTCTGGAAAACATCGAACAATCTCTGAATCTGTTATGAATTAAGAAGGTTTGAAGAATATTTCCTCAACATTCGAAAAGCATTCGTACATTCTTTGTAGGACCTAAATATGGAAAAGTCTGAAAAAATAGAAAACTCTGTATCTACTCTAATCTTTAAAGAACTGTGTAGTACTCTGCCAATAGCTTTTCACGTTTCAAGAAGGATGTGCCAAAAACCTCTAAAAAAGGATCATTCAAGAATGAATAACATTTTATGAAGATTGTCTAAATTCTGCTCTGAAAGTCCATGATGACTATAGAAACGTGACTTTTTGAAGAATTTCGCCGGGGGTCGTTTTGAGAGTCACTGAAAGGTATTTTTTTATTTTTGGTTTTATTTTATGTTGATGTGTGGAATTTACATTCTTATTCGTTATCTCATAAAAACCATAACAGCCCAACCTGCAAAAAATGCGCCAAATTCACACCCAACGACAGTAGCTGTAAAAATTAATATTAATTTGGAATACTAAAGAATACCGCATCATGATATACACTACCTGCTGTTTAACCGCAAAATGTAAGGCAATACATTACATGCAGGTGATCCTTTTCCTTTTTTCCATTAAGGGTACCCTGTAAAATACCAGAATCAGTATTAAATTGCATTAAAAAGCTGTGGCGATTGCATGACAAGGTTGTAATAAGGACAAAATTTATACTACCAATAAACTTACCGCAAATATGACCGAATCGAATATTCCGAAAGCGCCGTAATTAGATAGAAAAGGTAAACACAGTGAAAAAAGAATTACAACAACCGTCCACTCTGTGCTTTTCGCTCGCATTTTATGAGTTCTTGCCAACCGACCGCCCCCGATGCTCCCAACGGCATTCTAACTTCGACGAGCCAAACTTTTTTTACTACACAAAACTATAACGTGTTGTATTACAAAATTGTTAGTCAATAAAAATTGATGGAATGCGACAAATAATTAGGTAAACTTCGCGAATTTCGGCCCACACAGGGAATATTGTCTCCTTTAAATAATTTATGCTTTAATGGAGACTGATCCCCAAAATTGTGGTTCTGCCAATCCAATTATTTCGGCAAATATTTTTAGTACTGAATCTACAGTACAAAGGAATTAAAAAAGTGGCTTCCTTTGAAATATACTTTATGACTTTAGTAATGTAGTACATTCTTCAGTGAACCGTCAAATTGAAAAATGTTGACATATTTGTTTTGCAAACGGTGGAAGATTTAAATTAAATGGTACCTGTAATTATCATAAATCAAGTCAAGTTATAGAGATCAATCTAGCAGGAAGAATTGTGTAGTCAAGTAAGTATTTAATCAAAATGAAATACTCGATACACAATAATATTGATGTCACAATAGAGGGTGATATAATAAATCTCAAAAATATTACAAATAGGACACTGTAATATCTAAATTCGAAATGTTAACGTTTAAATTTAGTATGTAACAAACCGTTATAGCAAGGAGTCGTCGAAAATTAAAAAAAAAAACCTTTGAACCCTGGTCGTAACGGCCATCTGATTTCTGCCTTTTCTGTAGCAGATAACAACACAAACAGACAGGGGTAGTGAATAGCACGGCACAATAATATTGCGAAAGCAATGTCTAACGTCTGACACATCATAAATCGTATACTAAAACCGTAATTAATACTTATACAAGAATCAATAATTGAATTTACGATGTCATTCTCGTACTGCGTGGGTAGTAAGTAATATCCAGGTAGATGATAACGGAAAAGTAATTCAAAAGAGAAAATGAAGAGAACTTAAGAGAAAGTTATAAGAAAACTTTGAGGAAAACAACGCCCTCGTACTGTTTAAGTGCAAATGCAAATCCGTATAGAGCGCTATTCAATGGAGCCCAGCCACAGATATCAGAAAGAGAAACCACTCTAAAGAGATATGGTGACAGCCAAAACCAATAAACCCTTTTCGTGTAGACAAAAGTCAGTAGAAAATTAATGGCGAACTGAAGAAAAATAATTTGCGACCAACCGATATGCAAAATCTTCACTGAAAAAGGAGTAGAGCTTATACGCACCAGATTAAAAAAAAAGAATATAAACATGTGCACGACCTCCGTCCGCGAAACAAAGAACTAGTGTAATAAGAAACCTATACCACTACTCAGATAGCCTCTAGTGGCGCAAATAACGAAATACGGTAATAACAAATTTACTACAGGAATAACTTACAGCTCATTAAATGAAAAGAAGTAACACCTGTACCCCTCAAGCTTCTCTCGATTTCCGTATAAACCGTTCTCAAGGTCCAAGTCGTCTCCTGAAATTCTCACAAAGTTTCTGCAATTTTCCTAAAATATATTTCTTTTATTATGGTCTTTGGAAATTACTCTTGAGTTTCTATTAAGTTCTAATTCTTTCGAATAGTTGTGAATACGAGTCGTACGGGAACTGTGTATTTTTCGGTGTCCCAGTAGGGAGCACGGATACAACACTGAATGGTCGGCGATTTAATGTTCCAGGCAACAAACCGCGGGTGGATTAAGCGCATTTTCAGGGGGGGGGTAGCTAAAAAATATACATTTATAATACTTTTTTCACTTTCTTGAAAATGGTTCAACTTTGAGTTCAGCTAATATAAAAAATGGATTCTAATGTTAAAAGAAAAGCGTGCCACTAGCGTACCACTTAAGAACTCTTATCTAGGTCGTAATTTGGACTCAATTAATCACAACACCACCCTTTTACAGATGAAATAAATTTATTCGACATAAAACAATCAAGCTGAAAGAAAAACAGGCACTCGGGGTCAGAATAACACATACTACGCAACAGTGATTGATAGAACAGCTAATTAAGGGAATCTTAATTGCATTATTGTCAATAATTCAAAATCTTCTGCGATTTTCAAACAAACCGATAGGCACAAAATGATGATACCTCGGAACTTCACTTCTTTAAATTCATTAAAAACCTGACAGTAGGTTTTTTGTAGTTACAATTGTAGTATCAATTATAGTATTGGCTCTTTGATAGTAGACAAAACCCGCTTTAACTGATAGCTTGAAGACCTTCTCTTGCGTGACAAACGCTCAATAACCTCAGCACTCCGACTAAACTTTTTCGTAAACGAGAAAATACACCTCCGTTCAAACAGACTTAT
Organism: Photinus pyralis; assembly: GCF_008802855.1. Classification (NCBI taxonomy): domain Eukaryota; kingdom Metazoa; phylum Arthropoda; class Insecta; order Coleoptera; family Lampyridae; genus Photinus; species Photinus pyralis. Next base: position 22,268,355 of record NW_022170596.1, on the reverse strand, counting down.
AAAGTTCACTTAAATGGCGACGTATTGAATAAATCTATTACTGCATTAATCAAGACTGTACCTTCAAAATGCATCGTAACGACAAAACTAACTGTTTTTCAAACAAATGTGGTCAAATACGGCTACGTTTTTACGTAAAAAATTCGATTCACGTCTTCCACCGAAAAAGAGCCACGAACCTTTTTCCTCCCTCGTACCTTAACATAATAATGCGCGTCTTCGAAAAACTGCGCCTGTGTTTACTAACCGGCGCGGGCGATAACACGCCCTCATCCTAAAACTAATTAACTAACACTATGACCGGAGAAAAAATTTTTACAAACACAACGCAAATAATTTCCAGTTATTTAAATCTAGTCTTTTAACATGAATTTACAATTACCAAAACAATTACTTCTGATTATGATTATAGTGATTATGGATCATCCGGCACTGTTCTGCACTTTCCGAAAAGAAGCGGGACGCAGTATTAATATATAGCTATATAGCAGCTCGTGTTGTAAACACCTAGTGTATACTGCAAAAAAATTGCTTCATAGTTCAATACTTGTTCGTTACTAATTTTGATAACCAATTTTTATTCTCGAGTATTTGTCACCTCTGGATAAATTAATTTTATAGGCCGCTATTGATTTAGTACAAAGTAAATACCGTTTACTGAGATCACTGGGTATGTGTAGCAATAATTCCCTTTCCACAAGTTGCCCGCTGGCAGCGGAAGGAACAAGAAAATTTGATTATTGTACAAAAAACTCCTATGGGAATTGTTACACTGCTCCATTAACCGTACGTGTACATATTTGTATTGTTGGGCTTCTTGAATTAATAGTTATTTACATATGAGTATGGTAAATCAAGGTTTACGTTAACGAGTGAGATGTTTACTGCCGAAGCGTAGCTGAGGCAGGAATTTCGAAACGAGTAACGTAAACTGATTTAACATACAAATAATGTAAAACATTTTATTTCATACCACTCCATTTCTATTAAAAAACCATAAAAATTTTGATTAGAATGTTGTAGGTATACACATTCAAATAAAAGCAAAAGTCGATCACTTGATTTGTTTGATCTGACAATAGTTTGACAAATATCAATGCATACGTTTAGATGGATGTCAGTTGCGGTTGCTAGGCAAAATTTCCAGTCTGGTAAAAATTTTCAGTCTGGTAAAGTACTATTTACCAGACTCAAATCAGTCTGGGAAAGCGGCGATTACTAGATAGTATGAAATAAATCATTTTTGCCTCATATGTTTCTTAAGTTACTGATTGGTGCACAATGACCACCATGGTCAGTTAATTCATGTTTGCATTATCTCTTAGTTTATTTTCTTATCCGAATTTAGTTTACAAATATTAAATCTGGTCCCTGCGTTTACTGGTTCTCGGGGTATTATGATTCTCATTTGTCGCCCATTTCTTACCTATTGCGTATAATATTTACCCCACAGGTAGGGAGGAACAGCTGCTATTACTTGTTTCAAACTAGTATAACGGGACAAAAATTCGCTGTTCATAAGTTTGTGTCATTGGAATCAGTTGGTGTACAAGAACGCACTCAAAAGTTGGAATTGTGATTTTGTGGAGCATGTCTGATCAAGTATGTACGTATTCATGTCATACCTCTAACTTTTTTGTATTTTACTTTTTTTTTCTGTGCCATAAATTTGATTTTTTTATAATAATCTTATTTGGATTTTTAATAAATCAAAATATACGAATTTAAAATGGTCGATTATGTGTGTATGTCAAGAGTGAAGAGAGACATTGCATTTGATTCTTTGTTAATTTTAAGTCGAAGTCATTAGTTTAGAATAAACATAACATACAGTCCTTTACACTAAAAATGAGCTTTACGTCACTAGTTTGTGAACCAATTTCCAACTATTTCAAATCTCTTTTTCGCTCATTGAGGGAATAAAGAACTCGTTTGAAATTGTTTCACAAACTAGTGACGTAAAGCTCATCTTTAGTGCCAACGACTGTATGTGCATAATACTGCTCTTCCTAATAAAACACCATTGTCTCGCACATGTCTCTGATCTTACTCGCCGAGTAACTAATTTAAGGTGCCCAACAAATCCCCAGTATTCATATTCTATTAATTGAGTCTAAATTTATTGCTCATCTGCGCATAGCCCGCTGTCGCCTTCTAGCTACTGGTTCCTGTACCGTGTGTCCCGAGGTGTGTCCTATTTTGGTTGAAACTGCAGTGCCGCTGCTGCGGGCTCCATTAACCTAGCCCCCCCACAATCAAATTTTCAATTTTTTATTTTGCGAAAGTTTAGTGCTAATTATGTGCTGGTTTGTGCCTCGAAGAAAAAGTTTTGTGCTATTACCGTTTATGGGGTATTAATTTTTTAAGATAGGGGGGCTAGGTTAATTATAGCCCCCCCACATTACATATTAAAATATTTTTTTATGCAATAGGTTTGTGCTAGTTATGTGCTCGTTTGTGCCGTAAAAAAAGTTTTGTGCTATTACCGTTAATGAGGTATTAATTTTTCAAGATAGGGGGGCTAGGTTAATGATAGTCCCCCCACATTACATATTGAAATATTTTTTTATACGATATGTTTGTGCTATTTACGTGCTCGTTTGTGCCGCAAAGAAAAGGTTTTGTGCTATTACCGTTAAATATGGGAACAGTATAATGACTTATTAAATACAGTGTTGCCTTGTTCGCAAAATAAAATTGTACGGGTACACATGCTTATATTTTCCCAATAATCTTGTATATATGTTAATCCTTTTTATAAATATTTTTGTGTTTAATAAAATGCTTATGTTCGCACCATATTTTGAAGTTTGCATCCGGTAGTAAAATCTAAAAGTTCTTATAAGTTTATCGATGTTTCGCATAACAAATCACTAGTAGCGTTGATTGAAAATAAGACGTCTAGATCAAGAGTTTATCTATCCGCCCAGCCATCCACCCAGGCACAGTGAAATGTAAAGCTTCTTTTTGTTACTAAAAAATACGTTATAATATTAATATTAATTTGAGGGTAGATATCATTAACTTAGCTCCTTCATCTTAAAAATTAATATCTCATTAATGGTAACAGCACAAAACTTTTTCTTTACGGCACAAACCAGCACATAACTAGCACAAACCTACTGCATAAAAAAATTATTGAAAATTTAATGTGGGGAGGCTATCATTAACCTAGCCCCCCTATCTTGAAAAATTAATATCTCATTAACGGTAGTAGCACAAAACTTTTTCTTTGCGGCACAAACGAGCACGTAACTAGCACAAACATATCGTATAAAAAAAATATTTCAATATGTAATGTGGGGGGGCTATCATTAACCTAGCCCCCCTATCTTGAAAAATTAATACCTCATTAACGGTAATAGCACAAAACTTTTTTTTTACGGCACAATCGAGCACATAACTAGCACAAACCTATTGCATAAAAAAATATTTTAATATGTAATGTGGGGGGGGGCTATCATTAACCTAGCCCCCCTATCTTAAAAAATTAATACCCCATAAACGGTAATAGCACAAAACTTTTTCTTTGCGGCACAAACCAGCACATAATTAGCACTAAACTTTCGCAAAATAAAAAATTGAAAATTTGATTGTGGGGGGGGGGGGCTAGGTTAATGGAGCCGCTGCTGCGGCTGTTTTTCAAGACAGAGACTTGCGATTTTCGCGACCCTGTGCGACTTTTTTGTGAAACTTTTAATACCACTAACAGAATCAATCTATCTACGTTTGTTTCTGAGATACAGGGTGAAAACGAAAAGTTTGACTTTTTGGGATGTTATTACATCTCAGTACCTATGCAAGATAGAAAAGACGTGGCATGGTAAAAAAAATTATGTCCACTGTTTGGTATTTTTTCAATGTAACATCCTGTATATCTTAACGCCAATGTTTACATTCTTTTTCTGGATTACACTGAAGTATCACAACCTTATATTTTTTAAATTTTAGTCATGAAAAATAAAAAACCTAGTAGACCATGGATTCGTGGAGATTTTGTTTTGTTTATTGTATCCTTGGTAACTAACGCCAATTAATAAAAATTGCTGACGTAGAAGCATATCATTTCAACATTTTGAAAAATGTGATATAATATTCCTACAGTGTATCCACGGATTGAATGCACATAAGGTGTATATGAAAATTTTTTTTGAGTTGGATGTTCATGTTCTGAGAATCGCTCCTGCCTAGTCTCAAAATAAGATGTTTAAAAAATGAGCCAAATCAATTAATATACAGGGTGTTTTTTGCGAAATTCTAAAAATTAATCAGGAGTAAACTATTTATTTTAACAGATATAACAAAAATGCATTAACAAAAGTTGTTTAGAATTAAAAATGGAAGACTTTCAATTTTCATACAAATCAGACTACTTTGATTTTATTCATCAACATGAGACATCAATTTAAAAAACAGTAAATCGCGTAAAAACAATCACGTTTTAGACATATCAGCTTGACATACGTATATGGTAGACTTTCATTTTCATACAAATTAGCTTGCTTTGATTTTTATTACAAACAGTTCAAAAGTATCTTTTGGATGCTGATGAAAAAATCATAATAGGCTGATTTGTATGAAATTTTAAGGTCTAGTTAAGTAGCCGTTTCCCATAAGAACCGCGGAAACGAGAAAGCAAGATCAACAGATTGTAATTTCATGTTAATGTAAAAAAAAGTCGATAGTTTGTACAATTTCGCGTTTTTCAAAACTGGAATCGTTTCGGCGAATCTATAAGTGTCTTCTATAACTTTTAATTCTAAACAACTTTTTTAAATACATTTTTGTATCTGCTAAAATAAAGATAGCTTATTCTTGAATAATTTTTAGAATTCGGCAAAAAACACCCTGTATATTAAATGATTTGGATCATTTGTTCAATATCTTAGTTTGAGATCAAGCAGGTGCGATCCTCAGAACATGAAGACCCAACTCCAAAAAAAATTATCATATATACCTGACCTCAATCCGTGGACACACTGTATAATCATCATAAAAAAACGAGTAAAAAAGTATAGGTTATATTACATCAATGCCTGCATCAATGTAATCGGGGCAAAGAATGCAAAAAATTGCCGTAAAGCAAAAGGTATACAGGGTGTTGTATTTAAAAAGTAACAACTTCGGATCAAATCTCAGAACCGGTTGTCCAAAAATGTTGTTTGGCTATGCTATTTGATTCTACGTAAAAATATCTAAAATAGGCACTTTTTACTTTTTTTCCATCTTACACGGGTAGTCAGATCTGATAACGTCCCAAAAATTCAAACTTTTCGATTTCGGCCTATATCTCAGAAACAAAAGTAGCTACGTTTATTTTGTTTATGGTATTAAAAGTTTCACTAAAAAGTGGCACAGGGTCGCAAGTCTCCCAGTTTCGAGCAAAATAGTCCACACTGTTCATGTAAGTTTTTCCCTGTATTTGGTATTTCTTAGAATTCCTAAAATCCTCATCACTTTCGTTAGCGAAACGACCAAACGCTTGTTTTTAAAAGACTATTTAAATGTATTCATCATTTTGGGATTGATTAGTACGGTTCAAAATTGTTAGGGTAAATGGACCAAGAATGTTGGAAATGAATAGGGAGCATTCGCAGGTAGGTAACCTTTACGGTCGCGTATTGCCGCGCTCATATGTGTAGTACAATTATTCACAAATAACGCAAATCTCTAACAAGCAGTGTAAATCTTGGGTAAATAATCTCCTCAATAAAACTAAGGCAATTCGAACTAAAACAACAAGGAAATGAATTTACAATCAACATTGTAACGGAAGCCCCCTAGCGCATTTTATTTAATTCGATTTTCCTAAATTGTTTGACTGTGTGTTTGCGTATGAAGGCTTGCGGCGCCAGAAAGTCGCAGGACGTGGTGCGTCTTAGTTTAGATTACAGATGGAGTTTACTTATATTGCAGTCGTGATTGACAAGCTAGCTATATGGCATGGGGCCTGCCGATTGAACTAAATTTCCAGTCCACTCGGTCTTGAGTTACACCTACCAAACCGGTATATGTGGATTTGATTAGCTGACGAACGTTGGATGGGCGTAGTTTCAAAAAATTAAGGAGGTGGGAATGAGAGATACTCGGGAGAAAGTACGCGTTAAGTCACGAGAGAGATCGCATTGAAGCGACGCCAACGGTAGAGAGCATTAAATTCCTGGTGAAGCACTAGGAAAGTGTACTAGACTGCGTATATACATAATTCATTCACCCTCCTGCCGTCATTTATGCGCAGATAACTTTTAAATGACATTTTGTTTACCGGTGGATTGCGTAATTTGGTGCAATCGCCTGGGGTATCAAAAAACGTTTTTGCTATCGGTGTGTTCCTTGACGGGGCGCTACCGGTAACATCCTGTCAATTCTGTTAGTGGTCCGTGTAGTCGTGCCTAGACCCTCTTCATTTCTTTGGATTCTGTTGACGGGCCGTGTATTTGTAACTCTCTCACCACGTAGGTATTTCGTCTTTATTTATTTATTGTCCCTCTCTTATTCTTGAATAAGTTCAATGGTGTCTGTTCTTTCTCCATACCTTTTATTTTCATTTGTTCTCTATATTTTAGTGGGTATCCAACATAATCTCTTCTGTAATTTTAGTATTGGCTTCCAATTTATGTAAAATTTCTGAATCATTTGCATTAACTTGTCAATTCCCGATTTGTCGCATTTGTTAAATTAAGAATGTAGTATCGATGTTTCCAAATACAGCACCATCCACGAATCGCTATAATATTTATTACATCGTTTAATTCTACATACTCGTATTGAATAGCATCCCTAAGAGAACATTCTAAATATAAATAAAACATTTAAATCGGTCATAAATTCATTTTGCGGGTTTGCAGGTAAAAGCAGCACTAGGAACAAAGGGATACTGTAAATTGAAAAACAACATATTTACGTAGAAAACATAATGGAATCTTGCATTTAATTCAAAAATGATCAGTATAATTATAAAAGGGCAATTTGTATGTAGAATGAGTTATACTTGACAATACCCATGCTGTACGGGAATGCTGTTAATTTGGCAAATAATCTAACACGATCATATAATTACTAGATGGATGCAATAGACGTAAAGGTAAACGGAATACGTTACCTTTGTAATTGTCGAAGCTGCACACAATATTCAAAAATTACCTCTGCCCCCAACAAAAGCACAAATACCTCTGCCTAAATTTCCCCTTTTAACCAAAGCCTAGACGAAAATTGTTAATATGGACGCGCCTGGTCGTCTGTCGATATGGATGATTAACTACCCTCGTATAGCGTCAGCAGGAAATACCTTTTACAGGTGGCCGTGTGCTGATAACATCAACCCCTTCGACAAATGATCGGATGGCTGTTTGTTAATCCTTTTTTTGACTCGAATGCAAATCTTGTGGAATCTGATACATATGTAGGTACATGTTGGGGAGTCGCGTTGTTTCGATCATTCCAGTACAATTAGAAAGGTAGATGCCGTGTTCAAATAACACAACCCGTCACAGTGGCAAAAATTAGGCAGTTTTGAACCTCAATCTTAAATTTCCACCAAGTATCATTACACATTACACACGTCAAGCTTCAAAACTCATGTTAAGTAAGTGCTTACGACGTAACATTGAAGTAACTAAATTCAGTCTCGAAATACAAATGTCAAGATTAAAATTTCAAGGTCTTTTTATATTACAGTTAAATTGACTGCCAGATAAATTTAACTGAAACATGAAAGCTGATGGCTCTTAGTGTTAAATCCAAGTTTCGGTGACCAACTCTACCGCTAAAGTGTTAAATTTGAAACACCGAGATTGTGACAAGATAAGATTCGAGGTTCAAACTTTGGTCTTTTAAAATCTTGAGTTGTAAATTTAGAGAATATAATCTAGTACCAGCACTCCCCCTTTAGTCTTTGCACTTATTAGCATATTATGCGATGAGAATTTTTTATACCCTTCCAGCGCTCTTTGCCATTACTCGACAAAATTATCTAATTAAACTCACCTAATTACAGTACAAACGTGTTTTCGCAAGTTTAATGTCATGCGGTTTTCACTCGGTAGCACTTTACGCGTCGGTTATGTAAATGTGGAGACAAGGGTCAGTGAGATAAAGTATCAAGTGACATACGCTGTCAACTAAGAAACGTAACTTGACCCTTCTTTATGTGGGTAGATATCCATGCTTAAATTGCCAAACGTCTATAATCAAAGTCAAAGTGGATGGACAAAAAACACGCAAATTCGTCCTTCACATGACCAACTTTCAGCAATTAGGTACGATAATACAACGTTTGTACCCTGCTCACGTTATTCTTTGCCACAAAAACAATTAATCAACCTTGATGATTAACAAAACCTTATTTGTTTCTAATATTGATTCTTCTCTTTCACCTCCTTAATCAGAAATGAGGCGACCTTAAAACTTCATATGGTAAATTAATTAAAACAAATTAATTGATGAACATGCAAAGTTTTATTTCTTGTAACATGTACGAGTATAAATAATTTAACGTTCTAGGTAATTGAATTTCTGGTGGCAATGAATTAAACGTACTCTCTTGCCATAATCCAATTTGGTCGTTGAAATGACAAAAAAAAGTACAATTGAATGCCATTCACTACCATTCCAAATACATAATTAGTCTTAAAAAAGTGCCCCCCAATGAATTATTAATTTTCTGAAATGCCGTATCGTTATTGATGGGAAATTAACTGAAAATTGTTCTCTTTGCCTCTAATCGCTGTGAACTACTTAATTAATTTTCCTTTCTGTTTCAGGTATGCAAATTAAAATCATCTCTGAAAGGGGGTAATCGTTTCATGAGCAGAGGGTGAGTTTTTAACATGTAATTGCGAAAACGAGACGAACAAGTATTTACTCCATTTTGTATAATGTTAGTTGGTATCACACACTCAACCAAAGCGTAACGAGAAAATTAGAAAGGAATTTAATTAAAATATCGTAAGCTGACGGATATTTAACAAAATTAATTATTTCGTATTAGCCGACGCGGGGTTGTCACTATTTTACCCCGTATGAGTAATGAATTAATTTTGTGTAATTTTAATGAATTTTTTGTAAGGAAAAGTAGGGTTTTAAATACGAGAAATATTTCAATCAAGAAAGCCACCTGTTGTAGGTAGTAGTTGGTATCTATTTGTGAAATCTAAGCCTACTGTGATTTGTCATATGGGAGCGATTGAACTTTATGTTAATTTGTAATGAAAACACAGCGTCAAAATATTTACATAATTCAACATCATTATGCTATGTGGTCGGTTAACATACCATTGCAACCTGAAACTCAAAAATATTCGAAAATTGCCCCAATGGATTCGTATTGTCACCAAATTCCTAAACATTTCCATATTTCCATCACTTCGCACACATTTCCAAAGTATCCAAAATTTCACACAATTTCCCGTGCGTTTCCATGATATTCTTAAACATTTCTAAGAGTTCCTGCACTTTTCATTGTCTTTCGGCCTTTCATATGACGATGTCGCGAAATTAATGTTCTTAGGGTTTGAGTCGGTGTGTCCGAGTCGATTCTTCCGTTATTAATTACTCATCACAAAACACCTAGATTAACGTTATCGCGTATGTATTTTTCGCCGATTAATAACTACTTTTTGCGTAGGTATAGGAAAACTATCTGGTGGGTAGAGAGCGAAAATTTTAATCAACGCGTTTTGAGCCGTCGTCGTGAGCCTCACGTCAAGGTTATAACAATTGTGGGTAATTAAGATCGATACTCGCGTATTGGAAAAGTTAAGCTAAGGGTTTGAACTAGCAGTTAAAATAGAGTGCAGGAACTGAGGGAAGAATAAATCGAAGCAGAACCCGTATTCGGAGGAAGTACGCGGTATTTCAATTGCGAGTCTCCAATATTTTCCAAATTTTCTCCCTAAATTGAACGGATAAATCTTACTTTTAAAAACGTAGATCTAAAATGATCGTTCTCACTGGAAGTTGGCCGGGTGTTCTTTTTCGTCGACTAATACGACATCTATAGACTATACCTTCTTTTATATACAGAACATCATTAGATTGTCTTAAATCAATGAGACTTTAAGGCAAAGTGATGTATTTTAAGTGGTATTCCTCGATATTCTATGGTAATCTTTGGTATTTTAATATTGTCATGTTATGTCAAAGGTTTATCAGAAATTTAATATTAACTCCTAGGGAATACCAACAGAATACCAGGAGCCTTGATGTGAGAAGATTACCTGTATAGCCCCCTCTTTGCACGTTAACTCTAGTGCACGTTCCAAGAAAAGTGAACGGCTAACAATGAGATGCAAATTGGCACTAAATTTATAAATTTAATGTCGGAAAGAATACCAGAGCATATCAAAGATTGTCCAGAAAATACCAGTGACTCCCGGTGTCTGCCTTAACGTAACAATATTCTAGTGACGTTTTCTGGTAATTTGTAGTATTCCTTGATATTTTGACAAGCTCATGGGCACTCAGTTGGCACCACTAAAGGCCAGCTTATGCAAAATCTCTGACCAATTGGTTTTACTTTCTAACACAGTATCTCAGGAAATAATTCATACCCCCCCCCCCTCTCCCCTCTAAGACAGCGCAATTTGTCTGGCACAGCTTCAAGCAACAAATAGTACATTTTTGTCATTCTTAAAAATGCGTTATTAAATACTGAAGCAATACGAAAACAATACCAGAAAATACTGTTAACTATTGCCCTCAGAAAATTTCAACCAATCATATTAATGCATATTACAGAAATCACCTAGCAACAGACAAATATCCTCGAGTATTCATGCACTTGTGCAATACCCGCGGGTATTACCTAAAATGAAACTTAAATAAATAATTCCAAATTTTATTAACGAAAATTACAATTTGTAAAATGGCAATGTGTAACTGAACCCATGCTTATTTTCGGTTTCATGCTTTTTGAAAAACCAAGTCTTTGAAAGGATCGAAACAAACATTATATTCTTCTTATCTTGCAAAATTTTTGTCGGGCAATAGTCATCCCGTATATCCCTCGTGCACGCCAAATACCAGATCTGAGTATTTCGCGAAATATTCAGGTATTTGGCGTGCACTTGGGATATAATACTTGAATACTACACAATATTAAAAAAATATCGGGCTTGTTAAGAGAGAATACCACTTGTATTAGTTAGGAAGGTAACCCGGAGAGGCGCGACAGTCTTTAGAACCTTTCAAAGGGGAAGAGCGAGTACTTACCTAAAGGGGGACAACAAGGCAGACTAAGATATTCTTGGTCTGGTCTTGACTAGCTAAAGAAATAAAATAATTGGCGGGGATAGAACATAAACAAGAATTTATGTCACAATCGTGGGTAATTTAATAAATGAAAATATTACAAATAGAACACTGTAATATCTAGATCTGAAATGTCAATATTTAAATTTAAATAAATTTTTAGTAAAAAGATAGATCAACACATAGTCAGAGAAAGTATTAGTATTGAAACAGGCCGCAGTAAACAACGGAGCTATAATTGTTAAATAAATATCAAACAAAGGTAGTAATTACAATTCAATTGTATCGAAAATCAATAGGTAATCAAACGTTATATCAAGAAGTTGTGAAAAATAAAAAAGTTTACCTTTGAACTTCAGGTTGCGACCTTGTGAGCTCAAATGGGCGCGTTCTGCTTTTTCTGTAACAGATAATAACACGCGGCACAATAATATTGCGGAAGCAACGTCTAACGTCTGATACGGATCAGGTAAATCGTATACTAAAAGCGTAATTAATACCCAATAAGAATCAGTAATTCAATTTAAGTGAACTAAACAAAAGCAAAATTTTGACTCGACCACGGATTGTTCGTACAAACGGTAATTATATATAAATGTAAAATATAAACGCGATGGTAAATTCAAGAAATCTACTTTACTACGCACAATTAACTAAAAATTGTAGATACATATCTGTTTCGGATTTGGCCTCGGAAGGTTCATCGTCGTGAAACAAGTAGCGTAACTAAAATCAGATATATCGGAGTAATTTACAAGACGACAATCTCCAAAAGGTTTCGTGAATATGTGCGGTTACAGAAACGATCTTGAAATCTCTAGGTACAAGCTGCGAGTAGGTAGTAATGTTGATAGAATTAAGTAGATTCATCAAGTTAATGTATGTGGAATGAGGTAGATCACATGACGCCGCCAATGTCAATCTTGTAAGATAGCGGGTCCAGGTAAAAATACGATGTCATTCACGTACTGCGTAAGTAAAAAGTAATATCCACCTAGATCATAACGTACAAGATAATTCAAAAGAAACAACGATGAGAAACTTAACAGAAAACTTTGGGGGTTGAGGGAAGATAAAGAAGATAAAGTCCCACAAAAATCACGTATGAAGACAAATGCTGCGTCATAAATGTACATTTAATTTTAATTAATCAAAGGAGCACACATCACAGACATCAGAGAGAGAAAGAGAAACCACTTCAACGAGATATGGTGACAGCCAAAACCCAATAAGCCCTTACACAGGTAAATACGAAGTCAGTAAAAAAAAGTAATGGCGTACCGAAGAAAAATAATTTGCATGTAACCCAACATGACGGTTGAATTTTCACGAAAAAGGAATACAACTGCACGCAATACCAAATTAAAGAGGAAGAGATAGTAACGATCTCTGACGGCGAAACAAATAAGTATTGTAATAAGAAATCTATAACACTTGGATGGCCTCTAGTGGCGAAAATAAAGAACAACAAAAATTGCCTGTGGCTAGCACAGATACCACCCACCCACACACTTGCACATGCGCTTTCTTTTATGTCTAAGAGTATGTGTACCAAATTTGAATCCAATCGGTTCACCAGTTTAGCCGGAAATGAGACATAAACAGAGATAGAGCGACAGACCGACTGAGCAAAAGACCTAATCATCGATATTTTGTTTGATTCGGATTCCTGGTGCTCCAAAACGTCATTTATACCCCCAGGCGAGACCTAACGTGCGGGTGGTAAACATCTTGATAAAGACTTAATTTTATTAATTTTGGAATGGCAGCAGCCTCGATCACTTTCAACGATTCTAAGAAATTATTTAAACAATTTTTTTATTGATGTATGTCTCCATAGTAGGTAATTAATTTTCTTAATTGAATTAATAGGTAATTAAAGTTTTTTTCTTGAGGTTATCGATTTCCCTTCCTTTATTATAACATCTTCGGACCTTTGCTGATATATAAGTACATATGACTTCTTGTTTGTAGGGTTACATTATTATCTTACCGTTTAATTGTATTTCATATTTTAACTAATTTGACGGTAAGATAATAATGTAACCCTACAAACAAGAAGGCATATGTATTTATATTTCAGCAAAGGTCCGAAGATGCTATAATAAAGGTAGCGAAATCGATAACCTCAAGAAAAAAAACTTTAATTACTTATTTCATACCTATCAATCCAGTTATTTAAACAAATTTTGAATAACACGTCGCATGACTCTGGACACGAATATCAAATTTAACATGAGAACTCTAATCCTGGGTCGTAAAACCTAGGGCTCGATTAAGCAGAAATTTGTCATTGACAAATAAAATAGCATTTACGTGGGCTATATCCAAATTGACGAAGCTGAAGGAAATAGGCTCTCAGGGCCTGTTTACAAATAGCGCACATGCATGCGATCTATAGACAATTGATTAAAGAAATTTTAATTACATTTTTTAATAATCCAATAATCTGGTCGTTAACTGCGATTTTCTGGGGCACAAAGAACTAAACAAAACACTCAAAATTTAAATAATAAAAATAAATAAACATCGTTTAGCACCCAAACTAGCGGAAAGTTGTTAACTACAAAGACATTGAAACTGTTGGATGCAGGTAAAAATTAATGAATGGAAAATGGTGAAAATGAAGGGTATAAATTCCTGTCGAGACTAAAGCAAGGCACACATTCAAGTACACGCGACGCCTACTTTATTTCGCAGAAAGCTTAAACTATTCCATGTTGCTCTCTTAACTGACCTAATATAAATGCAATAAGTCGGTTTTCCAATCTAACACCTTGTGCAAAACCTTGCGGTAGGTCTGACATCAATTCAAACTTGAGATAATAGTTTCGCAACAAATATAGGAGACACTTATGCAAATAATAATCAGGTAACTACATCATAAAATCAATAGTTCATTAGTTGGTTTATGCTAGAAACATATTCGAAATTCTCTTGCAAAACTTGTAATAATACTCTCTACAAATGAAATGGAAATGAAGCTTCCCGAATCAATATACCACGTACATTTTCCACGCAGAATTTTTCTCAAATTGTTAAATAATGTAAATTGGTTAAGGTTACATTTTCAGCAGAGCAGAACTGTTTTAGTGGTTGAATAAATTTACATTGTCAATTGAACAAATTTTGTAGGTATTTATTTTCTTACACAATAGAGCCCCGTGTCTCGGAGAATGCCCAGTAATTCTTTTTTTTTTGTCACCCTACGCGTAAGTGGTAGTTGAGATACAATGCATGAGTTAACGTGAACGATGCGATTTCCAGGGAAATTTATTTTTGAAGTGTTCCAACGTAAAACGTTTATAAAAGTTTCAATTTCACCTTTCAAATGCGAACAATTCGTGTATCCCTTTGAAAAATTTTTACAAGGACTATACAAGCTGTTATATACTGCGGGTTCGAGATCAGAAGGGCCACTGTGGGCATTCTTGAAAGGGTAAGAGATACCAATTTGATTAAATGGGAGAAAAGTTGCGCGCTCAAAGGTCTAAGAAGCTCCGGTTTTTTGGATTTTACGAACTATTTGACGTTAACCTAGAGCAAAACCAATGACTCTTTTTTGGGGAACTATAATCAACTTCATTTTTTGAAATACGGCCCTAATATTCCTATAACATATTCTTAAAGCCCTTTTTATTCTGAATTCACTTATTCATTTAGTCTAGCCGTCAGAGGTTTTGATGAGGAAAAATAAACGTTAATATCACTTTTCAAACTGTAAATAATCAATTTTGATTGGAGCATTTGTTTAGACAAATGAAAAGTAAATATTTATGATCGAGCGATGAAAATATTTCAGCACTTTTTCGTTCCTTGTTAAATTGTCTGCAAAACGTTATCCCACATTTTTTTTCTCAGGATGATAGTTTCTGAGATATTGTTCCTGAAAGGTGCCAACCCCCCCCCTTCAAATATCTTACACTCACCGTATTGGGAAAGAATGGGTATTTGGCAATGATTATTATTTCTATGAATACCAATGAAGAGAAAAAATTGAAAATAATTTTGTTTAAATGTTTATTAAAGATATATTTTACAAAGTTCTTTGTCTTCTTATTTTTTTGGGAATCGGTGAATCTCCTGTCTGAGATGTATCTGAAGTCTACGCACGGTGTGGAAGGTCGAGACACAAATTATTTCTTCAACTTCCTCCTGTCCATTACAAGAAATCAACATCATCAGCTGTGATGTGCTGACTGGAAATGATCCATTCTTCATCTGATTCCAGCTCCATTCCATTAGGAGGTAGGGAGGTTCAATATTTTCTCGTTTACGGCATTTTGGAAGCACTAGAATCAGAATTTATCCAAAAATAAATCTTGATAAATTTCTGTGCTCCTAAATCTAATATATCTGGAAGAGAACTTGATTGTAGAAATGGGCCAAGAATATTCTACAGTTCGTAATTATTTTGGCAGGTTTTAACGAATTTGGTCTTTCCCATGCCAAAGAAAACTGATGTACCATATCCACTAAAGCCATGAAGGAATAATAAATATTCTCGAACAGAAGTGTATACTTGCATCTATCAGGAACATATGTAACTTTTGTTCAATCTTCCTTTTTGATGATTTCAGAAAGTCAATGTTTGGTCGAGTACGAGCTGTCACAATGACTAAGAGTCTTCTCCAACTATTACTGCTGTATCATATCTCCAATGCTGTATCGACGATTAGAGTATCAGCATCCTCATAGTCTTGCTTACAAACGAAACCCGCATCAAAGAGCTTCTCAGTGAGAAATTCTTATTACGGTCACTGCTGAGGAACTTTTCTATCGCAACAGTGGGTTTCATGAACTCGTTGAAGACAATTTCATTACAGGCTTGTTGTTGCTGTCGACGAAGTCTCTCCACAGATTTTGTGCTTTTCATTACTGCCTTTTCTGGATAACCATCGAAAATTATCATGCTATGAGGTTGGAGTACTTCACGTATTCATCGATAATATCACCATGTGTCTTTTGCTGCTGCCAGATTACTCGATGGAGAAGATAACGGTTGTCTAATGCTAGGCTGAAAACAGTCATACAATGTTGACTTTTCTGTCTCTTATTGAAGCATATTTGAATAATGACAATGGATACGGGGCAAGTGCATAATTAAAGAAATCTCGTAATTCGTCATATGATTTCCTCAGTAGAGGTATTCTTTGGAATAGCAATAAAGAATTAATGATATTGCCAGATTGTTGATCTTAATAGAAGAATCAATCTTGGAAATTGACTGCACTCGTCCTTTCCTCGACATTTGGATCGTTCCAAAATTTTTCCCAATCGATTTCTTCATCAGTGATGCACCAACTTCGTAGGCATTGTGGCAATTAGCCTCTTTGAAACCTGTACTGATAGGCATAATATCTGCCGATTGTGGAAACGGTGTGTGTGCCGATAACCAAGCCTTGAACTTCTTTAAGTCCTCATCATCACATTTAATACGAGCAGGTCTTCCACGTGTTGTTCAGAAGCCAAACTAGACGTGACAGAATTTACTAATAGCAGCCACTTCAATGATCGTAGGCATGGCAAGTATCGATTTCCCCAGAACTTTACCTTTAGTAAACATTTTAATGTTAGTCTCTAATTGTAAATTTAGTTAGTAATTGTTAAATTCGTTTAAATCTGGTTCTTAAATTTAGTTTGTATGATACATTTGGATGTACAAATGAACATTTAAGTTTTTAGCTGGTCAGGTGTCAGTACGAGTTATTATCGGACAAACATGAATTCGTTTTACGATAAACAATGCCACGTGCGAGATAAGCAACGCAAGTGGTTATCAGTTCGGGCGACGGTGGTAGAATTTCGAGTATCGTCCAGAATAACGGTGTTGATTTTATTAAAGAAGGTGGTCTTTTTTAAAAGTTGGATTTAAGTGTAAACCGGAATTTTTTGAGTTGCAAGCCATTCCTCTGCCATGAGTCGGCACGTCTAATAGTAACCAAATCCTGGATTTATGAATTTCTGATAGTCCGATGCACATATTGCTCTCCAAGTTTAAACATATCCTAGAGGTATAAATGACATGATTTGGCGTATAGGAAGTGTAGTAACGTGGAAAGAAGGTATCATTCTTTGAATAGTCATAGACTTACTTACGGCAAGTAAAATTGAGCGTTTACCTTATAAAGAAAACCCCGTTCGGTGGAAATGGAACAGGGAATGGACATCGGACTAGTCGTTTTTTAAGCGCGGTCATTTTGAAATAACTTTGAACGCCGTCTGCCGGTTTATTCTATAACTCATTAAAACCTCATTCATTAACCATGCTTATCCAATTAGGCGCGATCAAACTTCAATATTCACCAATCCAATTAAATACCTAGCCTAATTGGAATTTTCCGGCGAACAACTGTTTTCGCTATCTACACCCCGGCATGTCTGCGAGACTGATAACGTGTACACACTGGATGTGGAACTCGTTTCTTTCCTGGTTTTCGCGTATGATGAGAATCTAAAATGCTTAACAGTTACTTAACGGCGTGGAAATATTAACTATCTCTCTTCTTCTCTGGCACGAGAGCTTCCGGTGACTGTAAGAATAATTCAAATATTCCTACCTGAACGGTCGGAATCCTGATATAGTATATTTCATTACCAGTCCAGAAAGGAAGATTTTCCCGTGGGCGCATGACGTTTCCCGTGTGAGGCGAAGCCGAACACGGGAAGTCATGCAAACACGGGAAAAGCCTTTCTGGACGTGTAATGAACGATATTTTTCATTATACCTCTCCGAAAATAACGAAGAATAATTATTATTATTATATATATATTATTGAAGTCCAAATCCAATTTGACAACAAATTCTGTTGCTTGTCTTATGACGCTTAAACGCCCATTATCTTCAACATCATTAATAAACGAGCGAATTAATTGTCTCGCATGCATGCTCCGAAAATTCCGAACACTAAAATAACGTTAGTAAGTAACCATTTTATACTTGCAGCTTGATTCAAATATTGCTCCCTTGTTATGCATATAGAACTTTTGGGATGCAGCCGACCATATGACGTTTCAAAAAGGCGATGGTTTTGCACAATTTGCTACCGTTCACATTTTCTTTTATCGCAAGACAATTCTTAATCACTGAAAACCTACCCCATAACGTACTTTTTTCACGTTTTCTTCAACGGACCAGTTTTTATTTTCCTTTTCCCATCTCTCTTTTGCTTTCGCTGGTAATAGTTGGGAACTGGTTTCTGCAGCTTCTCTTAATATATTAGCGGGAATTTCGACTTCACCAAAGTCCATTTTTAACACAATGGTAAAAAATCGGTTGACAATTATTATAAATGTCAAAGTCAAGCCGCGGTATGCATGGCAACGTATGGGATAAGGATAGCTATGGCAAACTTGATTATTCGTAGCGCACCGGAATAGTATATTCTATAACGAGTATGGAATAGAGTGTATTCCGCGCGAGTGGAAAGTTCGTCACACGAGCCGAAGGCGAGTGTGACGGTTCCACGAGCGTTGAATACCTATTCCTTACAAGTAATAGACATAATTTTTTCTACTACTACGACGAATTTTTGCAAAATATGTAAAACAAGCAGGGTTAACTATAGACAATTCACACATTAGTATGGACGTCTATGTACGGTGGGTTGGTATAACAGATCACTGTGGCATATTTGACAGATATTTGTCTAAATGGCTGTATAAACAAATTCCTCGACAATTTCTCTTCCCTCAATATTATCCCAGAAAAGGAAAACTAACTTTTCTGTGATATTATTTACAAATGTGCACATTAATTATTGAATGTGCCCTGTCCTGCGCAGTGTATCGGCGTGGATCATTTAGATTTAGATAAACATAACCATAAGCGATAAACGTATTCGAGATTGCGACCGGAATGTAATTCATGATGTGTATAAATACAAAATGCTACAAAGAGGACGTTATGGATGCAAATTAGAAATAAACATCATAGCACTACTCGAAAAATTTGTATGTAAGGTATCTACGAGTGTAGGTAACATTTTAGTGAGCATTATATTTTAGGTTAGTTTTAAAACTTCCTGGAGGAAATGTGTTCTGGATGACCAACAACGTTAACTGTTTTGATATGGATGTTCTTTTTGTATAGTGCAGTGAGGTACATTAATTCATTGTAGAATATGCAACTTGATGTTTGGTTGTAGGTATACCAACGTACGGGTTCCTCGTAATTGTAAACTTTCGTTGTACATTAGTTTTCGTATTGGGTATTCTAATTACAGTTCCACCTAAGTCCACCGATTTTTATGTTCCACAATTCGTGCTTACGACAAGCACCACTAATGCCAACTATAAGAGCAACCTGCAAATGTAAAATAAATATGATGTAACGAGTAACGATTTGAACGTGTAATGTTATAGTAGATATGAACTGTCGGGGGTGCTTTTTGAATAAACATTTTTACTTTGCTCGTTGATAGAATTTTTGACTTTTTAGGGAAATAGCCGCTGGATTGCATTTTTAACAAGGCCTGCAACTTAGCATAGCTGCTTATATCTACATTATTGTTCAAAAGTATCGTAGAGCACAGCATGGAATACCACAATGTGGATGCTTTAATTTACTGTGATAGTTTGCTAAAGTAAGCACTACGTTCTCTGAAAATGAGTTGGTTTTTTTCTTGTCCTCCACTCCAAAAATTTGCTGTATGTATGTTCGTACACTTTTAGTTTGTCGGGAAGTAAATTTTTTGCGTGTTCTGCTTCCACGGTGATTTCCGGGGGAGTATTTGAAAGTTCCATTAAATCCTCACTGGCCACTGCTATTCATTTTCGCGCTACCGGTCCTTAAAATTTAATATCTGGCGCAAGCGTAATTAAAATTTTGACAGTTTAAGAATTGTGGTTTAGGATGTCCTGTTTTAGATGTCGCCACATGTGCTCATTCCATCACAAGAGCTAGAATGAAATTATTCCACTTCACTAGCAGAGAATAGGCGAGATTCTGTTGTTAAAAAAGAAGCAAGTATGACGTGATTCTAAGGTAGTAGTAGAAAAAAAGTTTTCCAGTGCGCTCGCACGGGAAAACCCTACTTTCGGTGCGCTTGGGATACATGAAAAGACAAGACTTTCGGAGAGGTATAATGAAAAATTCATTACAAAACTTATGTACTTACCGGCGGCGGAACAATAAACAATTATACAAACAAAAAATCACACTTCGAGCACATAGTTAAATCAGGAACTCTTTTGTAACGAAGCGATAAACTCGATGCCGGATGTTCAGCAAAACTGGACTTATACGTTGTGGTCATAACTTCAGGTAGGTATGAACTTTGGGGCGGAAAACGGATCAAACATGACAGTACATTTTCTGCCGTAATTACTAATTCTTCAAAAATAAGTGATTATAAAATAATGTAACATTTGTCTGAAGTTCCTCGTTGTGCATACTATTCGCATAATAACTAAGTACACCTTCCTTTATGTAATAGGTTTCAAAATGTATTTTTTCTCCAACCACCTGAATAAGACGCTATTTTGTGACAGTGTTCGGTACCTAAAATTGACGTTTTGCGGATTAATCGCTTTCACCATGGCAACTGTACAAAAAGTGGATACTTTTGGTCCTAGTACCAAAAAGAAATTGACCTTGAAAGTTGGCCAATTAAAAAATTACAATCACGGAGATATGTCACATTGACATCGTTTTACATTGCAGGTTGTAAGATATTTCTATACATACAAATCAAATATTTTTGCATATTCAATGCAAATAATGATGTTACCTATACGTATGTACATGTATTGAAAATGATTTACGCTCGCTATTTTTATTTAAACCAAGTGTAACGTAATTTACATATTCCGTGAACGTAATTTTAATACGTATACAACCCGCCGTCGCGCGTAACGCCATCTACTTCAGACCCATTGCACTATTATCTGTCATTTTGAATTCAAAATTTGAAAAAGTTAATTGCAATTAATTTTAATTAAAAAACTGTATGGTAAGTTTTTTATTTCAATACAAAATATAACAATATTAATTGTGTATACAATAAAATGACTGAAACTGATAGCGACATGGATTGCACTCCGCCAGAGATTATAGAAACGGCAGAACATGCTACCTCAAGATTTGCTCCCTACAAAGTCGCGAGAGGTGAGAAGTAAGAAGTAAGAACGAATAGGTTATAAGTTAACCTAAAAACTAGAGTGGCATGACACGTGAGGACAAGAAAGCAGAAGTTCTTATACTATAGTAGTGAAACTGTGACTGAATCTAAATTCGAATATAATTTGAAGTAAAGGGGGTTGGAGAAAAAATTTTATGTTTTATTCGTACAAAAAATGCGTTTTCGGGACGAGGAAGATAGTTGCTGGACGACGCGTTAGCGGAGTCCAGCAACCTTCCGACCTTCCGACTCTGACATTTTTTGTACTTATGAAACAAATAACTAATCTTTCCCTCAAAATAAGGTTATATTCGCAGTTAAGCGAAGATTCTAGAGAAACTTTTAACTTGTTGAAACTTTAAATATGATTTAGTCCCTCCAAGCATTGGCGACGTGACGTTAAAATGGATCGAAACGGATTTTCATAAACGAATTAAACCTCCCGAAATTTTTTCCTTATCTAATTAGCTCAGGGCGTAAATTAGTTTCAGCCCTACCCTAAAAACTTCAGTTTATTTTGTATATCGCGTACTAAACGATGTGTACTCGTACTCCAATTACGACTCGTGAATAAATGTGCTTATTTAGGTTTTGGTCCTAAACTGAAATTTATTTCGAATATTAAAGGTGAGCGTAGATTTTCATCAGAAATAATTTTCTTTAATTTCGCCCCGCTTTCCGTATTCAAACAGCGATAAATTTTAATTCGTGTTCAAAAAGCTACTTAGAGAGTAAAAAAAAAACTAGAACTAATGTTTGTATAAAGCCGATTTCCGAGGAAACTTTTTCGTTAGCGTATTGTACTCTCTCAGTTCGCCAAAAATGACCAGCAATCGGAAACATCCACAATTTATAATTTAAATATCATAACTCGTGTCAATTATTCATATTTTAATGGAAACCGAGAGATAACCCTTGCAGTTAATGGAAAAATTTAGAAGGGAACTCTTTAACGTATTTTTCTGATTCTATTATTTATTTATCTTTCCTGTAGATTTATGTGATATTTCGTAGCGTGTTCTTCTTACATTTACCCACGCAGAGGCGAGAAAGAATAACCCCACCGCAGAGGGCGCTGCGTGTCGTGGGAGGGGACTAAACAATAGCAAGCCATCCGGGGTTTGTGGAATGACAAAACTTTGACTTCTATTCTTTACCGATTTCAGGAAAGATTTTGGTTATTTTGCAGTCGTAGTTATCGGGTTTGCTGATGTATGGTGGGGGATTTGCTGAGTAAGCGGGTAAAATTAGTTTATTGGTGGAAAATCACGGGAAGTTGATTGTTCTGAAGGAACGGTCAGGAATTCGCGTTGATCGAACACCAGAGTTAGGGTAAGCACCTATAAATTATTGCAAACTGATTTTATTTTGTGAAAATTAAAATTCGCGTCGAGGGGTCACCTGTAAATTCACATAGGGTGGATTTTGTTTTGTGTTATTTGAATGCGCGTTGAGCGGCGAGCGAAGTTTTGTCATCCACCTGTAAATTAGCGCAAAGTAATTTTATATGTTGCAGTGCGCCAACGGTAGCGAAATTAAGTACGTGTAAAACAAAGCGTAAAGTTGAAAAGCACGAATTAAAGTTTTTTGGTAACCCAGAAGATAATTTACGATTTAGAAACTATTACGGTATTAGGTCCGGCATCGTTCGAAGTACACTGATCTACCCGGGCAAATAATTACTATTAATTATTTCTCCTCATCATCAAATTAGTGTCCACTGTACAGTCACGTTAAAAATGCACGAAGACATTATTTTTACTCTATGCAATGTTATGTACAATTTTGATTTAAAAAGAACAATAAGACGATACCGTACCCACTTATTAGATTACGAACTTGGCAGGATTTAGCATATTAATTGAAAAACATGATGAACGGTAGCAGACAGAAGCAGACGTCCAGCGTCTGTAACTAATTATAGACTTTCTAGATATTACCACATTTTACCGTCATAATACAATATGAGTACTCTTAATAGCTTCATACTTCGTATATTTAACGGAAGAAATAAAAATTTCAATTAAGACCTCCGTTTTATAATTACACCTTACCTGGTAGCATTTGTCACACACGAAGAAGTTAAAAACGCAAACAAAGCTGACGTGAATGAATATACATTTCGGAATATTAATATGTATGTAAAAAATGTGACAAGTTTTAGTACTCTGTGTAAAGAAAAACGTTTATAACAACTATAAATTACATGAATGTCACCGATTTTTTCACATCTCTCGACGCGATTCTTCGGATGTCACATTTTGAGTAATCTACCTAAGTATTTGAAGCGGTAATTTGAATATAATATCCATCATTCTTTAATTTCGAAAATATATTCGTTTGTGCGGAATTTCTAATGTGACTTGTCATTCAATCTGAGAGTGCAATGTAGAATTGCAAGCTTGGATGAAGAATTTTTTTGACCGGTTAAATAATGGGTTTTTTTTGTTATTCGATGTGTTTTGCTTTTACTTTTCTTGACCTTTTTCTTGTTCGTTTTCTTGCTTTTGTTTTTCTTTCAGTAGCTTTCTGGGGGTGGCTGTTCTGTCCTCTCCTGATTCGATTGTATGTTTTGCGGTTTGTTGGGACTCGTTGGGCATCTGGTATTTGTAGGTAGATGCTCTCCGCTGCAATTGGCGCATTTGGGTGCTGTTGTGTGAGGTTTTTCAGACAAGTGCTGTGCTCTTCTCCGAATTTTGTGCATTTTGGATCGGCATGACAATTTTTTTGTGCGTGATCGAATAATTGACATTTGTGACATTGAATTATGTCAGTTTTTGGTCCGCAGGCTTTTAACTTGAATAATCAGTCACTGGACCCGGATATCCTTTCTTACCCTTCACTCTGGTTATCTTGGTTGTTGGATAGTCCTAGATTTTTGTGTGGTCCTCAATTTCCTGTTCCATTATCTCTGTCATGGCCCCTTTGACGACTTTTAGTTTTTGTCGCTCCTAAGTTCGAAACTATTGAACTCGGTTTTCGAGTCCTTTAGGAGTTTGAAAAGCTTCCCGTAATTGTCTTCAGTGTCGGATTCAACTTGCACTCCCTGTGCAATTAGTTTTTTAACTCGTTACGTACGATTTCGCATTTCGGTCGCAATCCCACTCCATTTTGTTTTTTTTACGTATGCTAAGCGGTGCCATTATTTTTCCTTTTTTTGTTCTCTTTCTTTTACCATCCGCAAGTAAGGGAAGTGTTGCATTGGGGTCAAAAATGAGCCCCCACGGTTTGAAGCAACAGGAACCCGAATCAAACAAAATCTCGATGATGTCGGTATTTTTTTTTGGGTTTTTGGAAATCAGATTTCTTGATATTCTAGCCATCATTTAGGTGCTCAGGGGCATCTGGTCATATACGTACTATACTGGTCGTATACGTTTTTCGATTTTTGCGATTGTCACGTTACTATTTGAGTTCTTAAAAAGTAGGAGGAGAATGTGTCCCAATATTCCTACGGTTTAAAAAGTTTTTCCTATCGGGACATCGAAATTGGAACACCCTGTACTTTCTGAGTCATGAGCTTCAGATCAGACACACAGACGCGTATTCTGATACAAAAGTTACGTAGTAAAGAAGGTGAGCAAAATTTATATTTTGAGATCGGTTTAGGTTTGCTATATGGTGGCGGAAGCTCAAATGGGATTTTAGGGAGGTTTTTATCATCATATGTACAGTGTGTTCCAATTCCGATGTCCCGATAGTAATATTCCTTGTTTGTAGGAATATTGGAAAATGGTTTTCATATTTGACAAAGACAATTATAAAAATGTGTCATGCCACGAGATATACAGGCCGCTGAAAAAATTCAACACCATCCAGAACTATTCAAGGACTTGGAACAATATGATAAAAATCCATCTTGCCATTTATTGGGGTTTATTTTACGAAGTGTGGCATAAAAAAACTCGATAAAAAAGAAGTGTTCTTACTGACCACAGAATAGATGTCTAACCAATTTCTTGCATTAGCCGTGTTCTAAGTTGGTGCTCCATCCAACTGAGTCTGGATTGTTTAATTTAGCTATTGGAATTGCGAAAATTCACAAAGATTTCTTTAAAAAATCTCAATCCTCTTCAATTGATTTTCTGTTAGTTTCTTCCTGTCTCGTTCGGTATTGAACCAAAAGTGCGCGCTCGTGATTTCCGTAAGAAAACCCAATCAGAGTCGTTGAAGTGTGATGAACTGAGACCAAACCTGCCGTCTCCTTTTTAGATTTCATCGAGCTTCAACTTTACTACACACGTGCAACAAAATTTTTCTACCCTTTAATATATTTATTTCCCCCGCAAGCAATATTTATAATTTTCTATACTCGCAAATGTATCAGAATTTGCGCGATTTATTATTTGCGAAAATTGACTTCACGTAAACTTGAGATCGGATAAACTATATGTGAAAGTGTGGTTGATTGAAAACAATACAAATAGGTTTGATAAAAGCAGAAAACACTATACAGGCATACACTATGCGCGATTGAAGAGATTTGCCGAATATTCTTGCACGAAAATACGAGAATCGGAGGAACTCCCTGTGAAAAATCCTGAAAATAAAAAAAATTAAAAAACAATACAAATGATAAAAGAGAAAAACATAAATTGAGAGCTGTAATTTACTATAAATAAACATAAAAGTGCACGTCAAAGATAGTTAATTTAAATTGTAGCGCAATGGAAATTCTTGTCCCACGTTCAACAAAACGCAAACTTTCTATAGAAATAAATCGCGGAATGACACACGTGGCAATCCTTGACTACTTACTATTTTATGCTAAACTCAAACAAACACATGGGAAAGGAAGACAGAGCATTTAACTGTTCGAATCTAAAAATAGCGGAAATTATTGGACACGTGTGGATTGGCATTACTTTTTTGCAATAAAGAAAAACTTTAATTATTAATTATTAGCGCGAATTAAAAATCCTCGTTCTCATATTCGATCAGTTAAAAAGCCTTAAAAAACCAAATTATTACTGTTTGCTGTAGTATCAAATACACAGCGCTTTGATTTCAAAACACACCACGGATTGTAATTTACAATTTTGATAAAAAAAACAAAAAGTGCCCTCTTCCATTTAGATAGCTAGGAAAGGAAGTTTGTTTAACGGTAGCTTTACCTTATTTTTAGCATTCAACCCCGCACTCACACTTTAAAATTATAATATGCACATCATTTTAAACGCCATAACATTGTCTTAGTACCTACCAAATCAAATTTAGATGGTCTGACTATGAATTAATTTGAAAACCCCAGAGAAATAAATGATAAATGATT
Source organism: Photinus pyralis (assembly GCF_008802855.1). Lineage (NCBI taxonomy): Eukaryota > Metazoa > Arthropoda > Insecta > Coleoptera > Lampyridae > Photinus > Photinus pyralis. Next base: position 22,241,712 of record NW_022170596.1, on the reverse strand, counting down.
GTATAGAATTTATTTTATTAATCGCTTAAAATCCTCTCCACTAGTACACAGAAAGCAATACAGAAGCAAAAGTTTCTTGTAATTTGTTTAGATTCATTTGTTATTCTGTGGCACTTAAATATTGTCAGGCGGAGTCTCATACCACCGTTTTCAACAGATGTCCTCAAAGATAGGAATGAAGCGGATTCATGTCGGAAGACCGTGGTGGTCATTTTATGGCACATCCCTTTGCCAATCCATTTACCAAGACACCGTCCATTGAGCCACTGCCTAATAGCCAGTGCATGATGGTAGCGAAGCGGAGCCCCATCTTTCTTTAGGTCCCGTCCTTGCGCAGGCCCTTGGCCCTTCTACATACGGCGGAAGGTTACCAGCGGTCCAACCTAACCGTTACGTGTGCACGACTACGATAGGAGGACTTTCGCGTTAGTTCTCTGGTTCAATTGCCTTACGTTACCACACGGAATCAAAAGGGAGTCATAGTTACTCCCGCCCTTATATGGTAAAAAACGTGTTTTTTTCAGAATTTTATTAACCATCCCGTTAGATTAGTAAATTTTAAGATGCCGTGAATGATAATCTCGAAGCATCTTCCAGAATTTTCCCCCCTTCCTTTTCAAAATGCGCATAGTCGCGTTCCCCACTTCCACTTTTTCGTAAGGCCGCAGTAATGACGCCATACTTTAAAAACGTTTGTCTTGTCACGTAAACACAATGTTATCAGTTTTATTCAAATCCATTAAGTTTGAACACACTTGTCTATTTTTATATAAAAATTAAGCTTAAAAAATAAATTCTAAGATAAGGAAAATTTACAAAAGAAAAACCTGCACATTTTATCACTTAAAATGCCTGATCAAATTAAACAAAGGCAATAATTTCGCATAATTTATCTGACCCACACAATTAAACGAAAACGAACCATTCTTATAAAAATTTAAAAAATGTATATTACATTATACGTGTTCGTGCCTTTTATATTGTTAACATTTATTTTTATTTTTAGGTGAGTACATTACACGAAGTCCTTCAACTTCTTCTACGTGGTGAGTGTTGCTTTAGTGCGTACATGAGAATATAACTAAAGTGTATGTATCTATGTGATTTTGGCACCAACTCGCACAAGTTGACGTCCATTTAGGATTTCTGTTTTATTTACTTACGTTTATATGTATACAACCTCAAACTTCAAAGAAAATGGCGCTGTAACCAAAGAATCTTTAAAAGGCGGATTGGTTGAGTCTTTAATTAATCTCTTATGGCACCAACAAATTTAAGCGGAGCTTAGCTTAAGCGTATCTTAAAATCCATGGCAACGATTATTGAGACAATTGGTTGGCATGGATTTTAAGCTATGCTTAAGCTAAGCGCCGCTTAAATTTGTCGGTGCAAATGGCCATTAGTCTTTTAAGCCAACAAAGGTTATCAAACGTGTCCAAGAGGCTTTTGAACATGGCCCATTTCGGTTTCGAATGCAATAAACCTAGAATCCCGCGAAAACATTCGATTTTTAAATTTTTGGAAAACACAATTTTTGGTTGTTACTCCATATTTTTAAAACCACTGTAGATATTTTAAATTTCGATGTAGAATCTAATTGTGGTTATAATACCGTAACTTTTTCCTCATTTAACCAGAATTGTTTCTCTTACTATAAGAGATGCAAGTTTTGTTGGTCTGCTCGACACGGGAAGGGCAATTAGGAATAAAAAATTTTAAAAACTTCTTTACATTATTGACAGTTCTAACTTGTAACATGGCGACTGAGCGCCAATTTGAATTTTTTTAAACGTAAAGGAGTCCATGTGATACCTCATTTTGAATGTCTTTCCATCGGCAGGTTATTTCCTCTGTCCCCCCAAATTAACATGGCGCTAATTCTGATTGTTCTGAATACATACCGGAAACAAAATTTTTGTACCAATTTTGTGGCTTTAACATGTACAGGGTGGTTCAAATTCGTGGCTCACCATTGGGATCTCCGTATCGGTGAGAGATACAATTCTGTTGTTTTTTTTCTAATCAATTAATCGTGTGTTTATTTGAATCCATTGTACGATCCAGATAGAGTTCTCATTTTCTTTTTTGTACGCAAGATTTATCTCATGTGTTAAAGAAAATTTTCGGAAGTTGATCGAGGCTACTGAGTCTCCTAAATTATTAACTTCAAGTCACTATTTCAATTTGTTTTGTGGGTGGTGTAGTTAGCCGCACGCCATTGCACACAGCAATATTCATCACTGAACAGTCGACCTGCCTGTTGACGTCCCTTTGCAAATGCAGTGCTTGTGTGCAGAGCTGCAAGTTCCATCAGGATTTTAGGTACCACTGCAGAAATTTGGCATTAAAATAAAGGCATTTTGTTCTGATGTGAACACCATTCCTTATACAGTAGTATTACAAATTCTGGTTAACTTAATACAGTTGTTAACTGACGTCGCAATAGGTTAATAGCGTTAAAAGGTCTAACAAATAAAAATGTTTTCGCCCTAAAGCGAGTAACTTTAGCGCATTTTCTATGCTTTGATCAGTACTTTCCAAAAGGCCATAGCTATGTGCGCGATGTTTTTCCTTACTAGAAACATCTATGAGTAAAATTTCAAAGAAATGTTTTCGTAAATAAGAAAGTTAGTATTGCGGAGGTTACGCATGCGCATACCTGTGTTTACTACATGCGATAGTTTACCTAGCATCTGTGGCTGAAATTTCAAATAAATCTCAGCGAATAAGAAAGCCGACATTGGGCAGTCTGCGCATGCGTACATTAGTCGTCATGATTTTTCTTGTTTCAGGTGCCAGAAGTACCTACTATACGATTAAAAAAGAGTTGCTGTCGAGTCATCTTTTGAATTTCTGTTTACATGGGAAATCATATTTAATTTGAATTACCAAAAGTGGCTGCAATAGCACACCCAACTTCGTTGCAAAATGTGCTACAAAATTATGTTTTAAATGTTGGTCTAAGATAATGTTCAGTAAATTCCAAAAGACTTCTTTGTCCAAACTATTCAGTACTGCCAACCAAAAAAACATATTTACTGCGCAACTCAAAATTTAATATCAAAACTTTCCCACCTAAACTAACTGGAAACCATGGCACTTGATCGTCTAAAGCTAGTTAACCTGAATAACAAAACTATCACCACTTACTGCGGTGTGTTTTAAAAAGTCACTGCGAGACATGTGCTGCTTGTCGGAGTGAGGATCAAGTATGGTACAGAAGTAAAACAAGTACATGTACGAATAAACGGAAATTGAATATAAATAAATTACATTGCAAGCTTAAATTAAGAAAATGGTAGTTCACCGAGTAAAAATAGGCTGGGAAAAAAAGAACTGGTCACGAAAAAAACAGCCAACAAATTAATATTAAAATATATAGCAAAATTAATTGATTGTAATGGCATGAAGGCATATTGGAATAATTAGCAAGTGATAGATTTACATAAAAGTCAGGAAAGTGATACATTACTGGCGAGGAAATATTGAAGTGCGAGGCCCCTTTGGGGCCGAGCACTTTAATTTACGAGTCAGATAATGACATTTTACTGACGAGTTTTGTTTTAAATCGTCTTTTAATACAAAATTTCCATTTTTATATATAACTTTGGATTAATGTCAATCTGTCAGTGATGACAGGAGTCATTATAGACATTTGGAAATGTCAAAAATGCGGCCGGTAAATCGATCGGTGCGGCCAGTAAAGGGACAAGCGACAGGGAACGTAGTCTGCTCTGTCTCTGTCATGGAAACTAAAATTTCCTGACAGAAAGTAGGCGTGAAAATACAGGTTTCAGGATGATTTTGGGTAAATTTATGAAATCTCGAAACATAGGCTCCACGGAAATTCTTAAAGAATTAATATTTGACGAACATAACATAAAAAGACAAAATTGAAATAAATTCACATGGTTTGGATATTGGATAGCCAATCCAAATATTCCACACATTACACATAGTTGTCTTTAGTCGCTCTTTGTTCAACAAGAACCAAACAAACACGTCAGCCTTGTATAAAATCACTAGCAGTGAATCTTTCTTAAGAGCATTTCACACGGAAAAGGTAATTAAGTACATTAAATAGAGTTTTAAGTATCTGGGCAACCTGCGTAGCTCTAACTCTTACTTTGGCTACAAGGGTTCTGGGTTCGAATCCCAGATAAGGCGGCTGTTTGTGATTGTATAGTGGGTTGAGTGTTGAGTTGACTCCACTCACTATAAAATAAATGCAATAAAATAAAACAATATGTCTGGCGGACTAGGCCCTTAAACCTGAAACGCTCAAGGCAAGATTCTCGAAATCAAATAAGTATCACATATTCGAATAAATGACGCAAGGAACATTGCGTTACTTAACATTACATCAAAACAAGAAACATGTCGTGGAAGTAGTACAGATTCATTAATTCAATGCCAAGTGCAATTATTCAACAATCTTGATCTAAGATGAAGGACCCTGAAAAAAAACCGCCAAAATTCAAATCAAACTTAGGGCGCAAATATGGTTCTAGCACAGCCATAAGAGACCACAACGCCTTTTTTTCGTTGAATGAACACGTTTGTTCTTTGAAGTTAACACAAACAAAATAACATTTAGTCACAGGCTTTTCAATATTTGGAAAGTGCAAACATGGCAACTGGATTTGCAGATCGACGAAGAAGGGCAAGGATTTGTTTCTATCCTGGTTTCTATGCAGTTCTTTTAGTAGTTTTTCCTGCTGTCTATTCGTAGATTGTTTCTATTTATAAAATGCCAAATAAATCAAGATTAAAATAGTAATTTGTAACTGTCACTGTCGCAAACAATGATTTACTTGCAAATAAAGAAGTAGGTACGTATCCAACACTGTTTTAAAAGAGATAATAACTAATGGAAGTTTTTTATGTAATGAACATACGTTGAGTAAATAATAAGATATGACAACTTTGGTGGTCTTCTTAGCGAAAACAGAAACACGCTATTTCTCTGGCTAAAAATTTCTACTCGGTAAAAGATCAAAAGTCGATATTTGTGTAATAATCTGAAAACCTTACATAATATAACCGCCTCGAAGGCCCCGAATAGATGTTAACACGAACCGTTTCCAGCTTTATTAAAACACATCCTTGTAAACCATTTCGCGTAATAAACTTTTATGAAACGCAGCATTAACTCTGTAACGAAATTTAATAAATTTCTGTATGCTCGAATGCCGGTATCTACCGGTATACTTTTTCAGAGGTTTTATTTTATTGGGGAGGTTTCTCTTCGTTTTGAAATTGCTCATTCCGCACACTTCGTTATGAAGAAATGGGCAAACGCGATCGCCTTATTTTATTATACGTCTTGAGTTATATGCCAAACGATACGTTTAACTCGAGTGGTAGGTTTCAACACGTATACTTTGTGCTCTTTTTTGACTTGGCTCAAATGCAAAATGGCGTCGGCAAACAATTACCCAACACAATGTAGAGCCAACTACGTTTACCTACTAACTTTCTTATTACTTCGCAAGACATATGAACTTGCCTATTACACAACATGATGTGTTCACAAACCCCTCGAAGGAAGCTTTGTCGGGACTGTGCAAACGTGATGTTCGCAGCAATTAACATAAAGTGGCGCAAAATAATATTGCGGTCGCGGTGTGCAAACATCTTTGATCTACCACTTTAGAACAGCGAGGCCCTTTTTTTATCACCCTCCCGTTACCAACCAATGCGAAGTTATAAGACAAAGTTAGTTTAATATTCCAACGCCCTATACGAGATTATGTGTATCTCACTAAATTTAGTTAGTATGTTCTTGCGGCGAACCTTATCCGCTTCGGAAACTTTATTCTGTACGTAGTTCCGTCGGAGAACTAAGGGGTCGAGTAGCCGGAACGATAACCCGCTCTATTATCCAAATTCGAAAGCCTCGCAAATCCGACCAATATTTGCTGTTGTAATTGAAATCCAGTTCATATTTGTTTAGCAAACGTTACGTATTTGTTCGTCGGTTTCTTGGGTTTAGGGCCTAGAAGCTGGATATATCTCTTGCGTCTTTTCCAATCGACCGCCACGCTCCTACTTTTGTATTATTTTGTGGAATCGGGGTCATAAAATCGTAGATGCTGTGAAAAATGACGTCCCTTTCTATTTCAGTGATCTGGAACTTACCATTTGGCAGGGATTTGTTCCTGTATTATTTATACCTTTCATTCATTAGATAATAAAAGTATTCGGCGAATTCGGGTGTTGGGTAATTGTTTGCCGACGCCATTTTGCATTTGAGCCAAGTCAAAAAAGAGCACAAAATATACGTGTTGAAACCTACCACTCGAGTTAAACGTATCGTTTGGCATATAACTCAAGACGTATAATAAAATAAGGCGATCGCGTTTGCCCATTTCTTCATAACGAAGTGTGCGGAATGAGCAATTTCAAAACGAAGAGAAACCTCCCCAATAAAATAAAACCTCTGAAAAAGTATACCGGTAGATACCGGCATTCGAGCATACAGAAATTTATTAAATTTCGTTACAGAGTTAATGCTGCGTTTCATAAAAGTTTATTACGCGAAATGGTTTACAAGGATGTGTTTTAATAAAGCTGGAAACGGTTCGTGTTAACATCTATTCGGGGCCTTCGAGGCGGTTATATTATGTAAGGTTTTCAGATTATTACACAAATATCGACTTTTGATCTTTTACCGAGTAGAAATTTTTAGCCAGAGAAATAGCGTGTTTCTGTTTTCGCTAAGAAGACCACCAAAGTTGTCATATCTTATTATTTACTCAACGTATGTTCATTACATAAAAAACTTCCATTAGTTATTATCTCTTTTAAAACAGTGTTGGATACGTACCTACTTCTTTATTTGCAAGTAAATCATTGTTTGCGACAGTGACAGTTACAAATTACTATTTTAATCTTGATTTATTTGGCATTTTATAAATAGAAACAATCTACGAATAGACAGCAGGAAAAACTACTAAAAGAACTGCATAGAAACCAGGATAGAAACAAATCCTTGCCCTTCTTCGTCGATCTGCAAATCCAGTTGCCATGTTTGCACTTTCCAAATATTGAAAAGCCTGTGACTAAATGTTATTTTGTTTGTGTTAACTTCAAAGAACAAACGTGTTCATTCAACGAAAAAAAGGCGTTGTGGTCTCTTATGGCTGTGCTAGAACCATATTTGCGCCCTAAGTTTGATTTGAATTTTGGCGGTTTTTTTTCAGGGTCCTTCATCTTAGATCAAGATTGTTGAATAATTGCACTTGGCATTGAATTAATGAATCTGTACTACTTCCACGACATGTTTCTTGTTTTGATGTAATGTTAAGTAACGCAATGTTCCTTGCGTCATTTATTCGAATATGTGATACTTATTTGATTTCGAGAATCTTGCCTTGAGCGTTTCAGGTTTAAGGGCCTAGTCCGCCAGACATATTGTTTTATTTTATTGCATTTATTTTATAGTGAGTGGAGTCAACTCAACACTCAACCCACTATACAATCACAAACAGCCGCCTTATCTGGGATTCGAACCCAGAACCCTTGTAGCCAAAGTAAGAGTTAGAGCTACGCAGGTTGCCCAGATACTTAAAACTCTATTTAATGTACTTAATTACCTTTTCCGTGTGAAATGCTCTTAAGAAAGATTCACTGCTAGTGATTTTATACAAGGCTGACGTGTTTGTTTGGTTCTTGTTGAACAAAGAGCGACTAAAGACAACTATGTGTAATGTGTGGAATATTTGGATTGGCTATCCAATATCCAAACCATGTGAATTTATTTCAATTTTGTCTTTTTATGTTATGTTCGTCAAATATTAATTCTTTAAGAATTTCCGTGGAGCCTATGTTTCGAGATTTCATAAATTTACCCAAAATCATCCTGAAACCTGTATTTTCACGCCTACTTTCTGTCAGGAAATTTTAGTTTCCATGACAGAGACAGAGCAGACTACGTTCCCTGTCGCTTGTCCCTTTACTGGCCGCACCGATCGATTTACCGGCCGCATTTTTGACATTTCCAAATGTCTATAATGACTCCTGTCATCACTGACAGATTGACATTAATCCAAAGTTATATATAAAAATGGAAATTTTGTATTAAAAGACGATTTAAAACAAAACTCGTCAGTAAAATGTCATTATCTGACTCGTAAATTAAAGTGCTCGGCCCCAAAGGGGCCTCGCACTTCAATATTTCCTCGCCAGTAATGTATCACTTTCCTGACTTTTATGTAAATCTATCACTTGCTAATTATTCCAATATGCCTTCATGCCATTACAATCAATTAATTTTGCTATATATTTTAATATTAATTTGTTGGCTGTTTTTTTCGTGACCAGTTCTTTTTTTCCCAGCCTATTTTTACTCGGTGAACTACCATTTTCTTAATTTAAGCTTGCAATGTAATTTATTTATATTCAATTTCCGTTTATTCGTACATGTACTTGTTTTACTTCTGTACCATACTTGATCCTCACTCCGACAAGCAGCACATGTCTCGCAGTGACTTTTTAAAACACACCGCAGTAAGTGGTGATAGTTTTGTTATTCAGGTTAACTAGCTTTAGACGATCAAGTGCCATGGTTTCCAGTTAGTTTAGGTGGGAAAGTTTTGATATTAAATTTTGAGTTGCGCAGTAAATATGTTTTTTTGGTTGGCAGTACTGAATAGTTTGGACAAAGAAGTCTTTTGGAATTTACTGAACATTATCTTAGACCAACATTTAAAACATAATTTTGTAGCACATTTTGCAACGAAGTTGGGTGTGCTATTGCAGCCACTTTTGGTAATTCAAATTAAATATGATTTCCCATGTAAACAGAAATTCAAAAGATGACTCGACAGCAACTCTTTTTTAATCGTATAGTAGGTACTTCTGGCACCTGAAACAAGAAAAATCATGACGACTAATGTACGCATGCGCAGACTGCCCAATGTCGGCTTTCTTATTCGCTGAGATTTATTTGAAATTTCAGCCACAGATGCTAGGTAAACTATCGCATGTAGTAAACACAGGTATGCGCATGCGTAACCTCCGCAATACTAACTTTCTTATTTACGAAAACATTTCTTTGAAATTTTACTCATAGATGTTTCTAGTAAGGAAAAACATCGCGCACATAGCTATGGCCTTTTGGAAAGTACTGATCAAAGCATAGAAAATGCGCTAAAGTTACTCGCTTTAGGGCGAAAACATTTTTATTTGTTAGACCTTTTAACGCTATTAACCTATTGCGACGTCAGTTAACAACTGTATTAAGTTAACCAGAATTTGTAATACTACTGTATAAGGAATGGTGTTCACATCAGAACAAAATGCCTTTATTTTAATGCCAAATTTCTGCAGTGGTACCTAAAATCCTGATGGAACTTGCAGCTCTGCACACAAGCACTGCATTTGCAAAGGGACGTCAACAGGCAGGTCGACTGTTCAGTGATGAATATTGCTGTGTGCAATGGCGTGCGGCTAACTACACCACCCACAAAACAAATTGAAATAGTGACTTGAAGTTAATAATTTAGGAGACTCAGTAGCCTCGATCAACTTCCGAAAATTTTCTTTAACACATGAGATAAATCTTGCGTACAAAAAAGAAAATGAGAACTCTATCTGGATCGTACAATGGATTCAAATAAACACACGATTAATTGATTAGAAAAAAAACAACAGAATTGTATCTCTCACCGATACGGAGATCCCAATGGTGAGCCACGAATTTGAACCACCCTGTACATGTTAAAGCCACAAAATTGGTACAAAAATTTTGTTTCCGGTATGTATTCAGAACAATCAGAATTAGCGCCATGTTAATTTGGGGGGACAGAGGAAATAACCTGCCGATGGAAAGACATTCAAAATGAGGTATCACATGGACTCCTTTACGTTTAAAAAAATTCAAATTGGCGCTCAGTCGCCATGTTACAAGTTAGAACTGTCAATAATGTAAAGAAGTTTTTAAAATTTTTTATTCCTAATTGCCCTTCCCGTGTCGAGCAGACCAACAAAACTTGCATCTCTTATAGTAAGAGAAACAATTCTGGTTAAATGAGGAAAAAGTTACGGTATTATAACCACAATTAGATTCTACATCGAAATTTAAAATATCTACAGTGGTTTTAAAAATATGGAGTAACAACCAAAAATTGTGTTTTCCAAAAATTTAAAAATCGAATGTTTTCGCGGGATTCTAGGTTTATTGCATTCGAAACCGAAATGTCTATTACACACTTTTACCACACACAACAGTTTTCTGTGCGTCTACCACATTTTACGACAAATTATTTCGACTGCTGCAGGGTAGACAACACACTAACCGTACTCTATTAGGTGTTGCGTTTATTTCTATAGCATTGCATTGACCGTCTGTAGTATATGTTGTCTGTGGTTGTATATACAGGGTGGAACCTCTCAATTGTTTGATAGGATTTTGTTTTTAAGAAAAATAGTAATTATATGGAATGTATTAGTCATAACATAATTATATTACTTTTACATTGTACCTGCATTAATTACGTGTATAATTATGTATTTTAGTTAATCACTTTCACTTCCACCCACTCTCATATCTACAACAACGATGTGGATTTTTGATGCGCCACTGCAGAAATTCAAATATGCCGCCGAGTGTCGACCAATGCGCAATCAAACGGCTCGCCAACTTATAAGGGCTCTACTGTAAATACGTTTAGATATTGTTCTGGCCCCACGTTGGGTGCCAAATAAATAATGCTGTGTGCAATGGTAAGCGGTAACCTACACCACCCACAAAACACCTGGCTAGCTAGCCCAATCAATTTAAAATTGAAAATTTCTCCTCGTACACTTTCGAGATCTACTACATAGAAAAATCCTACAATCTTGACTGAAATTGATAATTTGGCCTCGATCAACCGCCGAAATTCCAAATAATTTATTAAGCAAACTTTTATCAACACTTGAAATCATGGATAGGAAGATACATTAAATGAAAATAAAAACTAAATTCCTGAAAGCTTCCAAAGCTTGTTTTTACATGGTACCCCATACGCAGATGGTCAATAATTAAAAATATGAAAATCTTGAAATTACTTACAGTTTTTTCTCTTTTAATAATCTTAAAATCTGGCCTTGAAGAGGTTTGCGATAAACAGGCGTGAAGAGATGTACACAGCTTTTCCAACCGTCACGAACCAGCCAGCTGGCCACCTCTTTTTTTCGTTATCGGCCGTATTTCAGAGAACACCACTTCCATTCTCGAATAAAAAATCACGCTCTTCGGTTTAATTGAATAAATTCGCCTTCAAGAAAGTATTTTTTTAATATGAAAAACAATAAATAAGGTGTAATAGTAAGTAATTTAGACGTATTTACGCTATACTCCTAAAAGATTCAGTAGCTCTACAAAATTGTCATTATAGTAGTGTTATGCATCTCCGATGTACCTACCCAAGGTTAGTCTTTCTCTATTAACCTTGGTACCTATTTACCTATGAATTACGATACCTAATAAAACATGTCAAAACGGTTATAAATTATCTCTTAAATCAATTTCCTGCGTCAATGCCATTAAACAAAAACAATAACCAATACATACTTAAAGGATAGCAACAACCCGTTTCATATTACGGCAAGTGTGTTTAGTAGAATATCAATATTTTCTAATCGTGAAAAGTGAGAATGCAGCTTCCCTAATAATGATAGATCACTATAGGTTAATCATACGAAGGCTTCCGTAGCGCATTGCAGTGCTTCATTTACCTCAATGTTTGCAAGGTGAGGGGTGGCAAAAAAGCAGCAAGCGGGTTCTAAGATGTGGGGTAGTAATACGAAAGGTATTTTGCTGATGCGGCATTTAAATTATAATTTTCATTGTGGTTTTTCCACCCCCTTTTCCGACATAGTAAATTTGAAATGAACTTGCGAGTAATTTCTATTTACCGATAAACCGTTGTGACAGTATGAAATTCAGAAGACGTGCCCAATATTGATCAATTCCTTAATGAGACTTAGCATGAACGCTTCGTTACCCTTACAATTAATGAGAAGTTTGTCGAAAAGTGAAATAGGTAATTAAAACTGATCGAATATGAGAACGATGGATTTTTTATTCGCGAAGTTTAATTAATAATATCAAGCGGAGAATGATGTGCAAAAAAGTAATAGGGACGATGTAGTATAATCTCATTTTAATCATCTGCATCGCTTCGCGTGCTTTCTTTGACGTGCGCTTAAATTTCGCCATTTTGACACGAAAAGTGATTATTTTTGCACGAAAAGCTCACGCCCCATCGTATATGAAATTTATTTAGCATGCGTTATCCTAAAACTGCCACACGTCTATTAGAGCCACTTTTAACTTTGCATTTGCACATTTAAAAACCCTTCAAGTAGATTTAGCCCTTTTCAATCTAGATAATGTCATACTAGCAACAAAATACTGAATTGCGAATTTTAATCAAACCTATCACCAATACGCGAACTGAAAGTATTGTTTTCAATCAATCCACACGATTCACGATATAGCTTTGTAAACACGATACATCAAGTTTACTGAGTGAGAGTAAATAGTATCGATTAAAAAAGTAAATCCAAAAATTCAAAGATACTTTTGCGAGTATAGCAAAATTCGAAATTTTGCTTGCGGGGGAAGTCGTATTGATTACAAGGGTAGAAAGTATTTACGTTGCACGAGAATAGTAAAGTCGCTTTTGTTTGTATATATATCATCGTGTTTGCGTGTTTATTGGAAGGTGTGTTTAAATACGTGCCGAATTGCGTCCATTGATACTAACGTTTATTATTGGAACAAAAGGGTCTACAATTACAAAATGTGTGCACTGTATCTAGGGGACAAGTGTTGTGGAACTTCTCCAACGACATTGCCATTTTATGTAGTACCATTGAATATGGTAGTACCTAACAGGAATTTTTTCATGCGAATAAATATAAAATATTCTAAATGGTCATACAATCCGTGCTGCCAGACCGTCGTTAAGCATCACTTGGCGACTAAAATATTCAGCCAACTAACTACTTTTCAAATGGCCCTTTTAAGGACGATCTAGACTAAAAGATCGAAACCTTTTATTTGAATCTCCCAAATGCCTGTATGTTTAAAATTCAATTATTTTTTATGTGGTCGTTATTTTTTAGATCAAACGCAAAGCCGACCATATTAGTTGAATTCGAGGACAATCTTGATGTTGTATCACAATTATTTATTTGTTCGATGTTTGATTTTGTTGAAATAATTGTTTTATTTTGTTTTGGTGCTTGTAAATTTAATCTACGTGTTAAAAGATTGAATTTAATCATCTGGAATTATGTGCGCAATATTTGTAAGTTTATCTTATGTTTTTCTCCGGTCGTTTGAGATAAGAGTTCTTATCGCGGCGTAGGCTAATTCTTTCCGAGATAATCACGTGCCATCGCAGATGTTTTTTCGCCGAAGTTTAACACAGGTGCAAATTATTTAAGACGACGCATTATTTGGAAGTGAGAAGGGGAATTTGTTTTAAATAGATGGGACGGATGTTAATCGTGACTTTTTTTATGGAAGATGCGAATCTATTTTTTTTTACATTAAAACGTAGCCATATTTGAGTGCATATTTTGATAAAATAATCAGTTTTCTTGTTATTGGGGGGGTTTTTGAAAGGTACAGTCAGTTTTGTTGAATCGTGAAGTTTACATGCAGATTTATCTAATACGTAGTTATTTAAGTGAACGTTATAAGTCGGATTAAGCGGAAGAGAAGCCCTTCTTTGAGGTATCAATTAAATGGAGTTTTGCCACCCACAAAGAGCCAATACTATAATTGTGATTGCAACGATGTCAGTGTTGTCTAAATCAAGTTTTATGTGAAGTCGAGGAAGTGAAGTTCGGAATCATCACCAGCTTGGTTTTTGTATTTTGTGTTCGTGTCTGTTTGTTGAAAAGTGCAATTAATAATAAATATAATACTAATAATAAAATGTTTTATTATGCTGTATATGTGAGGCATAATCTTAGGGCAAGGTTCAGCAACGCTGTTCTTCCACCTAAACCAAATCAACCGAATGAAATAACAAATAACAAAAAAATCTTGCTTATTACTAACTAAACCTATAATTCTGTGATTCTAAATATTATTTTACTATGCATCTAATCCTAATCAAAACTCTAATAATGAAAATGAATAGAAAAAAAGAAAGTGAACGGAGTTTACGAAATTATAATAACTTAAGCAGTAGAATTAGTCTCAAATAATAATATGCTCATCCATTAACATATTACGAATTTGGACTTAAAGCGTTTTCTGAGAACTATTTACTAACTCGGTTGGCAAACAGTTGTAATAACGATACACATTGTATGAAAATGACCTTTGAAATAAACTAGTAGCATTATGACTGGATGATAAGGAATATTTAACTTAAGGTAATTAAAGCAATATATAAATTTAATTTCTTTAATCGCTTGCTGCGTGGTACATTGTGTTATTTGGCCCTGAGTGCCTATTTTTATTTTAGCTTTAATTAGTTTTTGTCAAATAAATCTGTAACTGTTTGGTCTTGTGTTTAATGAAACCCAAATTACGACCTATAGATAAGAGTCTTCATGTTACAATTTTCTATTTCGTACCCAGAATTGTATCAGGTGTTAATTAAAAATTTGTTAATTAATTCTTTGGAGTTTTATTGGCGGTTAAGGCTGTTGACTTTCTCAAACTAATAAAATTTATGTCACTATCGACATTTTCGTCGTGGCTGGACGTGCTTTAGCGAAATTATAATTATTTCTTTTCAAGGTTTTGTGAATACCTGTACGGTGTGTCCTATTTTGGTTGAGACTGCAGTGTATCTCAGCCGTTTCTCAAGATAACTTAACTTGCGGTTTTCTCAACCCTGTGCCACTTTTTTTGTGAATCCTTTACCACCACAAACAGAATCAATCTAGCTACGTTTATGTCCGAGATACCCGGGTGTAAACTAAAAGTTTAGTTTTTCGATGTTATCATCTCTTACTACCCATGTAAGATAGAAAAAAGGTAAACACTGTCCATTTTAGATATTTGTAGGTAGTCGCGTAATAAAAAAATAATTTTTACCCACCGATTCTGAGATTTAACTCAAAGTGCAACACATGGCTTAATTGTCATCCAGGGAGGTGGTACACCTCGAAATCTCATCGCAGAATCAGAAAAATTAGAAACCAAAAAAATACTGCAGAGCTTTTCCATGACCAGAGGTGGACAGTGATCATAATGTAGTGGTAGGTATGTGTGATCTCGAGTTCAAAGAACTGAAAAAGAAAAGATAGCCACAAATGGGATTTAGAAAGGTAAAAATCTGAGGAAATCAGAATGACTTGTAGCGAACAGTCAAACAAAGTGATCACAGGAATAGAGGAAAGATGGGTGAACTTGAAATCTAGTAAGATAAATAGCGCAGAAAAAAAATAGGTTAATAGAAACAGATGCTAGAAGAGAGAGAAAGAAGAGCATACAGAGGAACGTAAAGGAAGTACAGAGCAATAAGGAATGAAATAAACAAGGAAGCAAAGAAAAGTATTTGAAAGACCATTGTAAGGAAGTGGATTGGTACACTTATACACTTACTTATAAATACAGATATAGAAACAAAGAAAACATTAAAAAATTAAAACATTTGTTTTAGATCCTTTTTTGTAATCACTTGTATTTTTTTAATATCATCCTTATTCCCTAGTATGTTATATTTTTAAAAAGAAATATTCTATCTTTTTATATTAAAATATACATTCTATTTAAAAAATGAGATTAGGTCCGGAAACTTGTTAAGCTGGCATCGTATACTTACAGATTTCGAAAACGGCAGATTATTTAGCAATTACTTTTGTAATTAACATTTCTCTGTGTCTCTTTTGGTTAAGAAAAAATGAGGAGCTTCTTGTCAAACTGCAGCAAGTCCATTTTTGAGTTTGATTTTGAGTTAGGTGATACAAGATAAATATAACAATTTTTATAACGACTATGGATTCCAAATGTTTTTTATTTTGTTAATGGGGGTGTTGCATATTAAAATACGGCATTTTACAAAATCTATGTCAGCTATTTTGATTATTTGATTGATAATAAGGGTTGCACTTTAAAAAGAAGCTCCTCATATAAGGCCATTAGGAAATTACTCCATGTTGAGTTGATTTATATCCGTCAGTGAATCTGAACAAAGTTAAGTGAGACACCTGTAAATTACCGTGGGTTAGATACCCTACTAGTCGAGGGTGTGTGAGTTTCTGCGACATTTCATGCTACTATGGTAAATATACGTGCAAAACAAACGCGAAACGTTTAAAGGGACAAATTAAAGTTTGTGTGGCCTTCAACTACAAGGATAATTTGCGATTTTTCGAGACCTTGGAATGTGTATGGGCTTTCCTTTTCAAGATTTTATTTTATTTCGATTTCTATTAGTTAAATAGTAGAAGAGAACTCTTAAAGATTCGGCAATATAATTTATCATTAAGATTGTAAATCACTAGTAACGGGAAGAATAACTTTTTGTATTATTTGCATTTTTAGAAAAATTCGAGAAGTGGACTGAGCATTGTCCAATGGAAGATGAGACAAGTCTTAACCAAAGTGCGTGCTATTGATGAGGACCATGCACCATGGTCTGTAGATTTGTTTTCATATTGTCAAAAGATGCATATTTAACTCACGATTGGTATTAAAATGTTAATGATTTTGCGTTATTTCGTTGGTCAGATCTGTTACCTTTTTTCCACAAAACTCGTGTTCCATATGTTAGTTTCGAAATGATTAGGAATACCCAAATTAAATTGCCGCTATACCTATACGTTTGTTAAAAATGTTCCATTCGTTTAAAAGCGTGACAGCGGCCCATAGTAGATTGGTTACATTTATGAATAAATTTTAACTCTAAAAACACACCTGTCAATCAATTTTAATTGGAACTCGATTGACCAGACCAGACGGATTTCGTCATTCTTTTCCCATAAATCACCCTTTTGCGGTTTTTTTAAATGCCGAATTAAATATGTTTGAAAATGTCGGTCGTCCATACTCGCTTTTATTTTAACAGATTCCGTAACTTTTTTTTGTAAAACGCACGTCTCCGGCATTTTTCTAAACATGCGACCCCGCTTTATTCGAGGAATATTGTAAATGAGGCCGAGGTAATTTACGGCCACAATGGATTTAATCAAGCTCCTGCGCCGTCCCGTGAACGGCAGTCATCGTCGCCTCGTGTCACAAAGAGAAATATTCTCTTAATTTACTTCGAATAAGTTTACTGTGTTGTCCCCCGACGAGTAGACGTTGACCTATTTGTAATGCGCAAACAAATCAATTTGCCGAGAGGCAATTAAATTGCTTTCAACATTTTTATGGCAGCGCCGCTGATTGCGTATCTATTAGTTTTTGAAAACACCGCATCGATTGGCGACACTAAACAGAAACTAAGCGATTTGACGTAACATGTTAATTTGCGTGACTGTTGCTGTCTAGTTGGGTAGATTAATATCAATCCATCACCAATCGAACGTCACGCATGACGTGCGTATCAACATACATCAAAGGTAAACTGAGGATTGGGATTGCTTCAATGAAAACAACATGGCTTCCGTTGTAAGCAATAAAACAAACAGAATTGCTTGTGATGAATGTTTCGTTTTAAGACAATTTGTTAAACCTCTACTTGGAACATTAGTATTTAGGCGATTCCGTTGTCCAGTTTGCATAGATAAATGAAAGCGGAATTTTTGTGCATTTTTTAAGAATTAAAAAAAATGTGCTTTTGTTTGCGTTTTGTCCGTCCGTCCGGACGCACTTTTGCCGTTTCGAACTTCTTGTACGGAATAGTCCTAGGTTCCTGGAATTTTTTGCAGTAGGTAGCCTATACCTTCAAGGTGTGCCAGACGGCCATCAAATTTCGCTGTCTAAAAGGGGGGTCCCCCACGAATTATTTCCTGAGATGCTGTTTTTGAAAGTAAAACGTGCATAACTTTTACATATGATAACCAATTGGTCTCAGATTTTGCATACGCGTGCCTTTAGTGGTGCTAAGTTAAAATTTAGAAACACATGCATTCTATTTTATCTAATTTTATCTCTTATTGTATTCTAATTAAAGTTCTCAACGAAAGGAACCGTTTTCGGGGGGGAGTGGAACTACTTTTATCCTTAATTTCTAGCAACCATAGCCCTCCTCCTCGACCTCTTATCGTGATCGGGTATGTTCCCTTATACCTCAAGAACGGATTGTCGGAAGAGCTCGCGGAAGAGGGTACTCACAAAGGTCGATTGAGACATCTGCAAGAAATATATCCATTGGTGATGTCAAAACAAAAGCTATTTCGGTTTTAAAAAAAATGCAACAAGGGTTGTGCACAATTTATACTTGTTTATTATTGCCTATCGGCAAAAACACACTACCACAAATTGTTATTTTCAGATGCGTAAATCGTTTTCTTAAAGTGTTATATAGTCTACAACGGTAAGTAGTTCCGTATTTTTATCTTTGGGGAGAGTTATTTTTCTTTCTTGTATCTATTCGGATAAATGGGGAGCAGGCAAATCTAGAGGCAAACAGGTTGATTGGAAATAAACTTTTATTTCAAAGCCATTAAACAGCAAATTTATATAAAAAATTAAACGTATAAACAATCTTGTGAGGTTTTTTGTTCAATCTCGGTATGAGAATGAATGGATTTGGGGTAAAATGTAAGGTTTTAAGCTTTTACCGAGATTGAACATGGTCCTTCTAACCGGATATACACTAGACCTTACAACCCTAATTCTAAATTTGGTCCTTCGAGCCTTGCAACGAATGGGTGCCACGATACTACAAGGGTTTCGGTCCAAGTGAAGAGCTACATTTTGAAGTGAGTTCAAGTGCCTAAAATAGCAAGTATGGAGAGGAGAAGCTGACCACGAGGCGATTCGAGCTCGCAAGGTTTAGACAATGCCACTCACAGATCGTGGACCTGCAACAAGAGCCAAGACATGATTATTACGCCAGGAAGTTGTGCAAGCACCCACACTTCGCCCTGTAAACGACCGATGAGTTCGAACAAAACATCTCAAATGGAGGCAAGCCGAGGAGCAACCATTTTAATGTCCAATTGGATAGCGACGGGAACAAATGCACGCCCATTCGCCACGTTACCTGGAGGGCGAGGTTTCCAACCCTACACAGCCGGGGTCACATGCATCCAGACTTCCGTAGAGAGCAAATCAGATTTGATTGACTTATGAAACTTATCCTGAACACACGGGCCGAACTGAATGAGGAAGGTTCTAACAACTGTTAGAATTGTTAAAAGACGGGGATTCCCCCGCTTTGGGACGACATCCAAGAAACACAAGATGAGACTGGCGAACAGATATTTTAGAGGCCCTTTACGAAACTGCAAAGGGCGCAGTTCACCAAATCATGATACCGGTGCGAGAAAGAATCACAAGAGGAAAATAACTGGTTCGATGTACTTCGTATATCTACGAGCCAAAGAAGAAGAAAGGACGAGATGATGCTAACTGGTCCAAAACTACAAGAAAATTTGTGCGGGAATGGGCCATGAAAAACTTCCATGTTAACGGCAAAATCTAAGGAGGTCCCGATGAGGTTGGAAAAAACTCTATCGCGGTTGGACCTTGGTGGAGTAGTACAGGCGTCCAAGTTGTGAACAGGAGCCGAGCAAACCCGCCACCTCAAGACACTCGCACTCGGTCCCTTCCTGGATGAAATGCGACCACTAAGAGTAGGGGCAGATTAACGAATGCATATCGACTTAAAGAAAACACCCTCGAATAATTCCTCCAAGAAGTCACTTGGCACATTCATTGTAAAGGGTGTCCATGCCAGATCCCTTCAACCGGGAACTAACTCACATTCCCATTGGTGCGACGGAAATACTGCCAGCAAGAAATCTGGTTCGCCGGGAAGTCAAAAGCTGCTTACGCTGTCTGAGATTCAGCCACAGCACGGCGCAACCGTTAATGGGCCCACCAGTTCGGGTAAATATGGCACACCCTTTAGCCATAGCAGGACCGCACTATGCAGAACCTAGGGGTTTCTGGAAACAAGCCACCACCACCAATGGAGCCGCGTTAACACAAACGGTCCGGTTTTTAAAGAAAACTGTGTTTTTACCACCAGGAATCCGAATCAAATAAAATTTCAACGATGGAGGTCGGTCTGTCTGTCTGTACTCTCATTTTCAGTTACTCGGCGGAACCGATTGAAACCAAAGTAACAAGAACCTATCAATTTCTGACGTTTTTCCATATGATGGCATCAAGTTGAGTCGAATTTCGTATATATGTTCTATGGACACTTTACTGCTGAAATACATTTAGTCAAAATCGTGCGGGTGGTATCTGTGCTGGCCACAGACAATTTTTACAATTAGTAATAAATAGCAAAATGCGACTACTCTAGCACCTTAAATGGAGCTCGGACTTCAAACACAGAGTTGAAATATCAGTTATGTAAAAACTAGGCAGACTACAACGCAAAGTTATCTAATGCTATCTTCTGCTCTCTCGGTCAACCGGAAATGCCTTCTTCGGGTATGCTAACCCTTTTTGGACAGATTGTAAATCTTTCGCAAACCGGTTTCAGAGTTTCTTTGAAAGAAAACGGAAATTAATATTAGCCGATAGATGGACGATACCTCCCTTTCTATAGGTTGCCGTAGTTTATGCTGTGCGGTACCGGTCGGCACATTCCGTAGTTTGCCGGTGACGTTCGGGTAGTCTGTGCCGTCCTTTGTTTTAATCCAATCCGTTTTTACGGAACCTTCATAAGGTCTCAGTAGCATTTAAGAATCCTTAACGGTACTCAAGCACATTTAAAATTTTTCAAGAGCTTTTCATTGTCTTTGATAAGGTTTTAAAAATCGTCAACACACTTTACGAATGGTTAAGAGGGGTTTGTTGGATTTTTGTTTAGATACTACTGTGAGATACTTTATTAGTCTTGTAGACAGTTTGAAAACTTTTAAGCGGGTTTATAGTTTTTAAGAGCATTCACGAGTCACCAAATTTTTCTTGTATAAGAGTCTACAATGGTCTCCCATTGGTCTTTAGAGCTTCTAACAGGCCTTGAGGAAGTCAGTATTCGTTAAGAATGTTTAATACACGAATCATTAACAGTTTTTCAGATCTTTTATGAGTTTTGACGGCCTTTAAATACACTAAAAGGCTAAGAGTTTCCGACCATTTCAAAGTCTTGAAAATGCCCCCCCCCCCCAGTCTCTAAGGGTCTCAAGGTTTTTACAGTATTTAAAAACCTTTAAGAATAATTTTGTGTTTTTAAAAGTCTCCATGAACCAGTTTTCAAGAGAGACCAAGTGTCTTTAAGCGATTTGATGAGCTTTCTTTTATTACAAGGAAGGAAATGTACTTTCCAATTTGCTTCCATTGTCACATTATAATAGTTTTCAGCCTGTACGACAACGTCGGGGAATATTATTTGCCTCATAATCGTAACTTTACACCGATATTTAAAATATTGTGCCACTATTTTTTTACGAATAATACCAGGGCTGTTATGTAATGGAGCCAGACATTCACACCAAGGGTTCATAGTACGAAGGATATGAGTAAAACTCAGGCGCTTGCCATTTTGGCCAGGGCATAACCTGTCTCATAGCGCATAAGGTGAAATAAGAATGACAGGTATCATTAGAATGCACAGTCATCTGTTTCACTTTGTTTACCATTACGGTTAAATTGATCACTTTATTTATTCTTACGGTTAAAGACCGGCTTAGCCTACTCATTCAAACCTATTAAAACCCCAATAATAAATCGACAAGCTAGTAATACAAAACAATTTCCCCTACACCCTTGCTAACTACAATACTTATTAAGGAAAATAAAGTTGCCTACATTTGCGAATCAAACACATACCGCCAAAAGCTACTTTCTCAACGAAAACTTCCCAGCATTCCTGTTCTCGCTTAAGGCAAGTCGAACCATACTCTCTTTAAGCGCAACCAATAGCGAGGCTTTGTGCTTTTACAATTTGAATTGCTGCACTTCCTGGTAAAACATTTCCAGTGGCGTAGCTTGCATTTTTCACCATTAATGAAATGCATAAAAACTAGAACGATACAAATTTCAAAACTGTTACATCACAGGTCTGAAAGAATCTTTCTATACTGTTTAGTGGCTTTTAAAATCTCTAATTGTCTTTAATCTGAGAGGTTGTAAGGATTGAAAGGTAAATAATAATCTTTAAGTGCTTTAAGAGCATTTCGTTACTCTAAAGATCAGAACCTAAGTGTGCTATCACACTATGTATTTTGAAAACAGATGCGGTTTGACATGACGGCCTCTACTTGTCATACTATTCCAGTCTAACGGGATTTGTTTCCTATTTTTACATATTTACATTTTAAACTGAGTTAATGTCGGAAACATAATGGCAATAACATTCTTATGAATTCATGATATTTTGACTGTTTTTTTTTGTCTGGTGAAGATTTGCTGATATAATTTTCGAATTTTTGAAAAAGTGCAAAATAGTACCATTTCGGTACGACGTTTGATTGCAATTAACCTTTGGATTTTAGTAAGTGTAACCAACACATCATGTATCATATAATTAGCCAAAATTGGTCACTTTTTTTGGTAATAATCAAAGGCATAGGACGTAAGTCCTCAGGAGTTTTTAGCATACATTTTGAATTAATTAGTCAAGATATTTGGTTTTTCTATGATTTCTCATATAAGAAAGTCCCAAGAACACAATTATTCTAGATGACCGCAAGATATAATAATCGCTATGTGCGCACGAATTTCATTGGGAAAACATGTTCAATGCCATTACCCTAATTATGTCTAAAACATGTCTAATTCCCACTCTTTCCAAAGTTCTTGCACCTTTCCAAATTTTTGTATGTATAAACATTTTCAATAATTTTCAAGGAACATTTGGGAGCTAATTTTCAAAAATTACAACCGATCATTATCGTTATATTTCAAATAAGGAAACATGCAGAAAGTGAGCTGCACATTGATTGAGAATATGTGTCAGTGGTATGACCTGGTTAGATTATCTGATCATAAAACCTCCTGACGAATACGGTTGCGAGAGTTAAAATTTATATACGAAAACAAACAGAAACGGAAGGAGCTTGGGGTGAGAAAGCACTTTACGTTACTCCCCCCAAGCAACAGTCAATTAAAGGCGCTTTTTCATTTGAGTTCGATAATGAATTTCCAAATGAAATTAACACAACGATTACCGTTTCACACCTCTCATTAGTAGGTAAATGATATCCTAAGGGGACACTTAATAGACATGCCTTTCAATTAAATTAATTGGTTCTGCGTAGCAGTGGCACAAGCTCCTTTAAAAAAAAAGTGAAAAACTCTCTTCCAAATGAATGCTACATTATCCAGCTGCAATTTTGGAACGTAATTTCGATTTGATCGCGTTATGCCAAAGTTCAAGTTAAGTAACTGCCACACAAAATAAACATTTTTTTAAATAATAAATATTCGCGTAACAAACCAGCCTGCGATTAACACATGAGCACATAAATTGAAAAAGAAGATGAATATAATAGTATCAGTGCCAAACATAAAATAAATGCTCTGGCAAACTTTCAACAAGTTCATTTCTTATAAATATGCACCTTTTTAGTTTTGATAAATGAGCAATTTCCACGGATGGAAAAGCGTGAATTTTCGTGTTCGGGTTTAAAAGACATTTTGATATACATAAATTACCTTTTTTCACCAGTTAATGTAAATGTAGTAAAATAATGATAAAGTTTCATGTGAGCGTTATATTTTTAATTTTTTATTGTCGCGCGCCTCCAATATTACTGATTGATTGACATCATTAAACGCAATGAAAAAAAGTCCGTTTTACCGAATTCGTTACTTGATTATGAAAAATAAGCCGGATTTAAAGTTTCCGTTTTGGACCGTATTATTAATGTGATCGTTTGTGTTTGTTACGACTAGATTTATTAAAGTTCTCCTAATATTTTTCACGGGGCGTCATTTTACCATGCCAAGCTTTTGAAAATGTATTTAAAAACCATTTGTTTGCGTTGTTGAAATTTTCAGTTTCAGTGGGGAACCGAAGATTTTTTTCGGTTCTTATAAAATCCCTTTGATTATCAAGGAATTTTGGAAGAGTTAAATGTTTACGTAAAGTATGCGGAAATTACATTTTTCAATACACTGAAAGCGAAAGAAAGAAAAACGAGATTTATGGATGTGAATTCTTCTAACTGGAATGTCTCGCATTATACAGAGGAAAAATGACCAAGTACTTGTTTCACTATTAGATCTTTATTTTAAAAGCTGTTTTAGGTTTTTACAATTTTGTTCAGAACAGTTACGACTTTTGCAACAAGCAAGAAATTTTTCAATGCCCATTGGCCAATAAGCTTCCCTTTTATCAGAAATTGCTGTAGCTCTAAAAATAAAGGTCACTAAATTTCGAATTGGGGCATTATATGGTTGCCGAGGCTTGCTTTTGGTGAAAATCTTTGGTTTAGCAATACAGGAAGGTAAATAAATCAATAATTTATTTATTTAATATCAATTCCAACGAACTTCGTACCGCCTTTGGGAAATTCCGTTTTTTCCCGTACCCCGTTCCCGTGGGAACTTTGGGAAGTTCTTTCGGAGTACACCTTAAAACGCTTTCAAAGAAACCTATGTTCGTTATGTTATTTTTTTTCGATTGTAAAACATAATATCCTGTTCCTTCCTGTTGCCGTTCTCGTGGGAATTTTGGAAAGTTTTTTTACTAACTCAGAAACTTTCTCGAGCCTACGTCCAACCATTCCCCAAGGGCAAAGTGTCATCGCAATCGGACGAACGGTTTAGGCAAGCATATGAGACAGACAGACAGACAGATAAACATTCATTTTTGTTTATATGGAAAATAAAAAAAATCTATGAAATCTATGTCCTGGCGAACCTCGTATTAGCCATTACAGTGTGCACATTTTAAATCCTTTGAGGTTTCGTGAGTTAAGAGATGGCGTTTCAGGACATGGTGGTGATGTGTTGCAAAATCACAATGTGCACATTTTAAATATATGAAAGTATTATGAGTTAGCTCATATCTACTTAACTTTCTGGTACCGGCACAGTGGGTTATGCGCAGATGACTAATTTAGAGCCAACTGACTTCGAGGCGATCTAATAAATAAGTGTATTTAATAGAATATGAATAGTGGGGGGTGCATGATCTTCTTATGCGCCGCCGGTACACTAGTTCGTTGTATAATCACACTGTGCACATTTTAAATTCTTTAAAGGCTTGTGTTTTAAGAAGGTACGATGTCATTGCGGAATTATGTTGAAGATTTGTTGCAAAATTGCAGTGTACACTTCGCATCTTTTGAAGTATTGCGTATTTTTAAGAGGCAAGCATTGCTCATTATTACACACTACGTGATTTACAGTTAATCAAAATCGCGAATAACCTATATCTATCCGTTTTTAATTTGATAGTTTTTAATTCGCCGCCTGGTAAGATTGAAAACATTTGATTTGACGGTTGTTGTCATTAGTTCTCGCATTTACTTTTATAATAATTTTGTTCGTGTTCTTTTCGATATTTTCAGAGCTATTCTACTATTCGAGTCGGAGACGAATCCAACAAATCAAAGATCATGTAAATCGGTCCAGCCGTTCTTGAATTATAAGTGGTGTAACATACACGAATTTGTCTTATATACAGGGTGGTGCACGGTAAGTAGGAACATAGGGATTTAACATGGGAAATTAGTTTTATGCAAAATTCTGCTCTCCTGTACATTTTACAGAAAAAACTGTAGAGTTTAAAGTTGTTCAGAATTAAAAGATGCATACAAAATTGTTTTTACATGTTTTATTAAGCTTTTGGTACATATACCCGCAAATTTAAAAATAAGTTTCAACATTTTTGTTATTAGTAGCAATAGCCATGACTTCTGTTGTTTTATGAATTGCCAATTGCCATTAATAACAGAAATGTTGAAATTTATTTTTAAATTTGCGGGTATACGAAAAGCTTAATAAAACCCGTAAAAACAGTTTTGTATGCATCTTTTAATTCTGAACAACTTTAAACTCTACAGTTTTTTCTGTAAAATGTACAGGAGGGCAGGATTTTGCATAAAACTAATTTCCCATGTTAAATCCCTATGTTCCTACTTACCGTGCACCACCCTGTATATAAAGATTAAAGATTACCGTAACGGTATTTATTTTCTTAAATACCTCGCTGAAACAAAATACACATCAGTAAATGAAGAGGAGGAAGCTGAAATACGTAAATGCAAAACACATTCGTCTAAAAATTCACTACATTGATTGGACATTTACCTTTTGCATTTCAATGTAAAATTCGAGTGAATGAATAATATTGAATCGTCTTAAAAGGAAGCGTGAACGTGAAGAGAAATATGACGCGAAGACACTGGAGGGGCTTTGTGATAACGGTGCAAGGCTTTTGATCAACACCTGAAATAAATCTTGAATACGAAAAGGTAAATTTGACATGAACACTCCATCCGGTTTGCATAATGGGTTCGAATAAACACACAATTAATTAATTGACAAAGACAAACATTTATTCTGAGACATGAAAAGAAAATTAAGCAAAATTCCTGAAAGAAAGAGAAGCTTGCAAAGCTTCTTATCTGTGTCCCAGTGGTCTATTCAGTCAGTTAATTGTTTAAGAAGAAGCACCTGATCTTCGATTCCGCGTTAGAAATCTTCATTTTGGAAAACTACGAGTCTGTCATACGATAGAGCCTCTTCTCGATTATTAATAGCAATTTGATTGGTTCTTACTTATTCATTGTTCCCTGTATCAACATTTTGTGTCGTATCTTTGAGTACAACGGTTTTAAAGTGGCAAAAGGGGTCAATTTTTTAATTTCTTTTGCTGGTACAAAATGCCATTTGAATAAGTTACTTATTGAATGCGAATACTATTCAATCAAAATAGAGTTGCTGTCGAGTCACCTTTGGAATTGCTGTTTCCATGGGAAATCACATTCAACTTGAACTTCCAAAGGCGATTCGACGTCAATCCTTTTTTGATCGCCCGTTGTAAAATAGCTTATGTCTTATGTGTATTGTTGTGTAAACCACGTCAAGCGGACGATTTATTTGGTTTCGGCTCCTACAGTAATATTGAGTCACCCTGTATGTCCAATTTAAATTTTTATTCAACGTTATATTATTGAGAGTTATGTCGTAAAATTGAGCGCAAATCCAATCATCCCAGTTGATTTCGAAGTCGATTTTTTTTGTTATCAAAATTATAGGTTGCCAATTTTGTTTCAATAATTGCCTTGTTTATTTAATTGTAAAGAAATTACGTGTTAAAAGACTAAATTTATTCAGTTAGGAGTTATTTGTGTAGTATTTGTAAGAGTGGTTATCGCTGCGTACGCTAATTAAATTTCAAGGTGAGGATGTGTTATCGCCGAAGTGATGCAGTTTGATTTTTCGAAAACACGCATATTATTTTTGTAAAGGAAGGAGGAAGCATGTAAATGGAAAAGGGAAAGGTTTTAAATAAGCGAACGGGACGTTAGTCGTGACTTCTTTGGTGTTAAACGTTTAAAAGGTTGCTTTTAGCCGTATGTTGGAGTTCATCTGTAAATGATTGGTTTGGTGATTAATCTAGCCCAAAATTACAACCTAGTTTTCATGTCATTTTTTTATTTGTTAATTAATTCTTTGGAATTTTAGACGCGTTTAAGGCTTTTGGTATCTAAATGAAACACTCCTAATTTGTATTTCTTCGTTCCCACTACGTTTACTTAAAAAAAATGATCAAGTTGGTAAATTGTTTCTAAAAAAAATAAGCCTATGGACACATACATAAATTTTTTTGAAGGGAAGGAAGTGCAAGTTTAATGAATCGCAACATTTGATATAATTAGTTTGGACTCCCTCAAATCCGAGTCAGAATTTGGGTTCAGAAGTTTAGTTTATGCTGTGAATTACTTTTATTTTGTTAATTTAATTCATTTTTGTAATATTTTTGTTTACAAGGATTATTTTAATGCGTGTGACTATCTAAACCCAGCACTCTCTAAACTGACTATATCAAAGGAGTATGTTTACTTAGAAAACTGGAAGGTAGGCACACAACCTACTCCTACAATCTTCAAGTTTTTGAAATACTGAAGTTTCAACATTTTAAATTTTAAAACTTTTGGAATATTTGTATTTCTAATTTTGAAATTAAGCTTTGAGATTTTGAAAACTTGGTTCCAAATTTTAAAATAAAAATGGTTCACTCCAGAAAAAGATTTTTAAATGCTCAAACTTGAGAGCTTGTGTAGGCAGATTTTGAAAGGCCAAAGTTGAATGTTTTGGAGGTCAAACCATGAATTGAATATCATGTTATGAATTTCGTAGTCATTTGAATAAGTCACATTTTGGTCCAGCAATCGTTAAACACGCAGTTGGAATTGATCATTTATTAATCGTAATTGATTATCCCTAATACAGTAAAGACGGCACTATTCGTTTTCTATCGCCTCCTCAATCACATTTTTTCCAGTTGGGTGCTTGAAATTGGAAATTTTTTGTAATTATTGATATTAATTTCATCTAATTTTTCTAGTAATTTTTCTTTTGTTTCTTGTTTTTCTAGCAATTCCGATGATCTATCATTTTCTCTTCCATGTTTTACTGGCAGAAAAATCTGCGGTTATCGACAGCACAGTAAATTTCTCTATTTCCACTAAAGGGCGGTGCATCATTATTTTAAATTACGGTAGTCCTCCACCACGCACAAAATCCTTTTACTGCACGACACGTGACACGCGAGCCTGTTAATTCTTTCGTTTTTAATTTATTGTTATTTGAAACGGATCTTTTCTTCCCCTTATCCTGTGACGACTCGCTGATGTTCCAGATGTGCGAGCTATACGTGAGGTGTTTCATTTTTTTATTCTCCTTCGCTACTTTTGTACGGGCTCAACGAATTATCTTGAAAGGTGAGGCGTCTCTCTAAATAAGTCACGTTTCGTCGCTTTTTTATACTCGTTTCGACAACCAAAAGGATTTTCCCTTTTCTCACCTTTAACGAAGTTATTAAACGCCTTACGTCATTTTAGTTATATATTATGTCGACGTAGTTTTTTAAATTGAAACTTGTCTAAAGTCGTATTTGATTTGCTAGTTCCGACATTCCGCTGCCTCTTCGACATTTGAACTTTTAAGCGTCCTGATTAATTGGGGAATTAAAGGTTAACTATTTTTAACGAAGTAAATTCGTAATAGTAGGTAACGCTTGGTTAGTTAACTACTCCGGGTCTTATTAACTCCATCGGCCAGAATAGAATAATTAAAATGCGACAAATTGACTGGAATCTTACAAGGGTTGATGCAATTTAAACAGATCACAATTGGTTTTATCCTTCATGGTACTCTAATGAAAGGTCTCAATGAAAGGACTTAATTTCCATCAAGTTCCTCGACCATACCGTCATCGGTTACAATTCCTTATACCAAGAGCGGATTGGCATTGTCGTAGGAGAGCACTCACAAAGAAAGATTAGGACGTCTGGAAGAAATATATCCATTGGTGATGTCAAAACGAATATCTCGAAAACGGTTTGTCGGAGGAGAGTAGGTACTGACAAAGGCAAAACGAAACGTCTGGATGAGATATCTATTGGTGCAGTCGAAACGAATATCTCGACGCGCGTCGTCAAAATATGCATTATCTGCACAAGATCTGTGCACAGTTTATACTTGTTGTGTTATGTGTTTAGTGCGTCTGTTTGTTGAAACGCGCAATTATGACCGGATGGTAAGGAATACTTCAGGTAATTAAAATTTTGTTTAATTTAAATTTAATGTGTTTAATCGATCGCTTGTTGCGTGTTGTGTTTTATCTAGCCCTGAATGCCATTCCTTCTTTCATCTGATTTGATTGATTGAGGAACCAAGGTTGGGCCCTTGAACTTTTATTTTTCTCAGCAGCCGTAACCCAACTAACGATGGAACTCAGCGCATTACGTATATATTTATCATTGTGTTATTTAGAAAGAATGTTTACTTTGGTACTTCCTACTACTCAATCTCTACATACTTATATGTATGCATTGCTGTGTGCAGGGCGTTCCGTCACTACGCCATCCACAAAACATCTGTCCACCTAGCGCAAAATAAAGCAACGTTAAAATTTAGAATTATTTTCCATCCATCCAAAGCTTGTTTGGACATATTGCCTCGCACGCAGGCGGTCAACAATTAAAATAAGAAATCTTAAAATCACTGCCAGTTTTTTCATAATAATCCAAATAATCTCATCGTAATAGAGTCACACATAAATGCTGGCAGATTCACTTTGCTTTATAAACACAGTTAGGTGAAAAACAAAACTGGTTTCATGAATAAAATGAAAAATTTTCAGTGGCTGTTCGGACGGTAGAAACTTTTAATAAGAAAGAACCTCAACAAAAGACCTCCCTGCGCACTACAACTGCTTTTTAAGTCGATGAAACATTTCCCGTAATCGGACAACACGCGGTAAACTTCTTACACCACTTGCTTCTGCACACTCTATTTCGATACCGACGAACTACGTTTTCACTTGAACAGGCTAAACAAATTCGTGTTAACAAATCTACACGCTCTTTAACCGTAGCCTCGTTTTCTCGTGGTCTCCAGTATCTAAGCAAACCACTTCCACAATAAAATAAATTCCTTCTTTAACAATATCAAATAAATCGCCCATCGCGACGGAACGCGAAAATGTCCCCACTTATATGGGAAACGCGCAATTCTTCAAAACACCTGCATCTCCGTTATCGACCAAAGCACGCGTAAGTTACTTAAATTTCGCCTAACAATAAAACTTATCGCAAACGAATAAATAAAAACTTGGTATCTAATTATCTATTGCTTATCTAAATTGAGCAATTAAAAAAATTAAAACGAAAATACTACGCAATTACAAAGGAAAAAACAAACACTGAAATACAAATTCAAATGAAACGAACTAACTCTATGTTTATTTCGTAAATAATCGCCCATATTTACTTAATAAATTGAAATAATCTCATATACAGGGTGTCCCTTGATTATTTTTGGTGTTTTGACAGAAATAAAATCAACATGACGTTGATTACACAACAGTATATTTTAAAAATGTACCTTAATAAGGAAAGAGGTCTGTTTTTTCAGGCATTTTTTGTTTAGAAATGATTTCCGAGGTGGTGTGCTGTCGTTGATTCGTTCCAGCGTGTTTTATTACCTTGATCGGCATTTCACAGAACCAGATATCTTTGCGTGGCAGGCTCTTGAGGACTCGAAATGTTTTTAAAGAGACAGAGACGCATCACAAAAGCACTAGACTTTAGTTCGTTATATATTTTGAGAAACCATTAAACGTCTCTAAAAACTGTTCAATTCGTAAAAAAACCAGACGGCTTTTGGAAACTTGAGGAGATCTTTGACACCCTAATAGCCTAATAGAATCCTAGGTATCCTAAAAAAACCTACTCTTAAATTCTTTTAAAGGTAAATTCCTTAAATACAGATTACAGCTGTTAATGGCTCTTGAAAACGCTCAAGATTCTTGGCTACTCTTGGAGATTATTTTCGGATCTTTTGAGAATATGGGCAACTTTTATAGACTCTTAAAAGTACTTGGAAACATTTCCAGGCTGTACGAGCTCTAATATCTGGGATTTTAAACCCTCAAACGTTAACCACTTAAGGTTCGAGCCTAAAAGACTAATCAGACCCTCAAGGACTGCCAAAAAGTTCTGGAAACCTCTTAGGAGACTTTTTGCGGTTTTTAGGGACTGTTTTAAAGGCTCTTTATGGCTTGCAGAAACTTTCTCTGTTCGCCTGTCTGTCCGTACCGTAACTATTCCTACAGTTTTTCAGATATTTACTTCGTGGGGATCCATCATAAAGTTTTCCGGAGAGGCCATAATGAAGCAGTGCGACTCTGTTGTTGCCGCGTTTGTAGAGTCTTAAATATATTGATTGAGGGTGTATTCGTATGGTGCTTATGGTTTTTGGAATCCTTAGGTTTTAGTATCTTCGAGTTCCTTGATCTTCCGTAAAAATACAATGTAGCGTCCATAAGAAATGAGAAAGTAGTAGCCTGTAGCTTTTACATCTAGCGTGTTATGGGAATTCTGATAACAGATTCAGATTCTCCGAGAAAAAGTGCTAACGGGAACTGTTCATTTCCGAAAATGAAAAAGAAATTGGACATTTTGAGTTTTTCTTAGTTATTTTCAAATTTCAAATGCGTTTTTAGTCACAAAAAGGAAAAACTTTGCCCCCATTTAACATACTACACTGTATTTCTCACGGTTACGGAGATCCCAATGGTGAGCCACGAATTTGAACCACCCTGTACAGGGCGAGTCAACGATAGCTCTGAATTATGGTCGCAAGGAAGGATTGGTGCTTTTGTATAATATTCTGCATATTTTAAAAATATTTTGAATGTTTAAAGTTACATTTTTTAAATGGAACACTCTGTATTTGGTTCCAAATTCTAATTATACATGAAATTTTAGACATCTGACCGGCTTTATGGTTCAGTGGTAGAGCGTTGGGCTATAAATCCGGAGGTTGGGTGTTCGAACCTGGGTTTGAGGTGAATTTTTCATCTGTGGCAGATATGGGAATTAATTACCTTGGACCAGTTTCGAGCATTCTGCCGACTACTCCGAATTAGGTTTTCCTGCAGTTTTACTAATTCGTAAGGTAAATACCAGAGTAGTAGAGAACAACTTCAGACCTTCTGCAGAGGCACCTCTAAAAAGCATTATGCGGGTCACTCTGTGATTGGGCGCAAGCCTCACTGTTGATTTCATTTACCTAATGAGTAGTCGTATTTAAAATGACGCTTCGCGCACTATATGAGTGCGAAATGTGACATTTTGGAGATGGGAGTCCTGTGTTTCATTGAGCTAGCTGGACAGCTTATGGGTGCTTTAGTGACCTTTTGCTATTGCACCTAGCATTTTTATGCATTTCAATTATTTTTAACGTTAAATGTTGACATTTCTATCGTGTTATTCAAGTTTGAAGTAACTGTTGATTTCATTTAGAATTATTTATATACTGATGTGTAATTTTGTTCATCTTTTAATTAACTTATTTTATTATTCAGATTGATTTGCCTGCAATGTTTTGTAAAAGTTTATCTCTTGTTATCTCTGGTCGTTGATAAGAAGTTTCGTTATCGTTGTTTTTCGCCGACGTAAAAACAGAGGTTAGTTATTTGACAACGTGGTAATTTTGATAAAGCAGTAGGAGGAACGGAACTAACAAATGGAAATGGTTTTAAATAAGCGATTCGGAGGTTAATTGTGGCTCTTTGGTTTAGCGGACGTTTGAAACATAGCTGCTTATTGATTTGTGTGCTTTGCAGTTTTGCTGTTTTCGAATTTTTTTGAAGACAGTCAGTCTTGTTTAATTGTAAAGTTTGATGGAAGAAGGTTGGAGAGTGCAATTTATGCAACTGAAAAACTTGCATTCGGACAATACATTTGTGATCAAATTATCTTTGTACTCCCTCTCCCTACAACTTTCAGTACTATATACAAACCTGTATCAAACCTTTAGAGTAGTACTGCAAAAAGTTAATAGTAAAAAGTAGATAGATAAACAGACGGACGGACAAACTAGCCAATAGAAACAAAGGTTTATTGTGCGTCGCTTACCAACGAAACTATACCTTTGTTTCTATTGGATATTTCTTAATGGCAGTGAACTAATAATAATGATTGTATAAATCCACCATAAGACATCCCTCTTCTGCCATTTGTGTGCATGGTATTTATAAATCCAGGTGTTACAGTCCATGATTCAGTGACAAAATGTTAAGATACGGCCATGGATGTGTTTCATTTTTTTCAAAATTCGGGTGACTGTGAACCTTTGAATTAACTTGAAATTTCCTAAACTTTTATGAACTAAAATCTCAGTATACACCATATGGTCGTTTTGTCTTCTAAAGTAGGTTAATTGCTGTACCTCACTTGAAATCCTCGAGGTAGTTATGTGATGTACAGTGACGGGACTAGGTTTTATTTAAAGGGTGTGCGATGATAGATAAACCGATATACAGGGTGTTTCGAAATTCGCGCACACGGACTGTGGGATTGTGTTATACAACGAAAACTGAATAAAAAGTTCCTCTACCAGTTTTTGATCAGACCGGCACTTTTTTTTCGACAGGCTGAAGCTTGTTTACTAGCAGACGGCGGACATTTTGTACAACTGTAATTACGTACTCGTCTTAATTATAGTTTATTTTGAACCTTCTTTTGTTTTTAAAAATGTGTTATTATTAAGTTTAACCAGTGGCGCAACGTAGAGGCGGCGGAGATTTTTAAAACCGCGGTAGCTCGAAAAATAGCGGTCTGAGGGAAAACTGGTAGAGGAACCTTTTGTTCAGTTTTTGTCGTATAACACCATCCCATAGTCCGTGTGCGCGAATTTCGAAACACCCTGTATTATGGACTTGATGAAGAAAGCGGATTTAAACATTTTTTAATAAAAATTAAGTATTCATATGAATGGGTTTGGTATCAAACCAACTTTAATAAATTTAGTTACACAATTATGACTTGTAAATTACTCTCTTGGAAAATGAGTGCAAGTAAATTGACAGTGCGATCTCTTGTTATGGAGAAAAAATCGTAGTATTTAAAAAATCGAAATTTTGCAAATCAGTCTTCCGCGTCTCTGTTAAGAAAACTTAAATTGACAAGGTACGAAAAGTTAGATATGATTTTATCTGCTCGTTTTGTTTTTATGTAGTTTTGATTTGAATCTAGTATTTGCAAAAGACACGGATGCCTTGTAGTATTTCCTCCATGACAGTGTTATTAAAATTCCTACTTCCTAAATGCAAAACACTTTACATAAACTGCCTAAACAATAATCCTTTAAAACATTTTACAAAAGGACACATCTGCAAATTTCATTCAATTTAAACGTCCTATGAAATTAAATAATGCAATCATTTTGCGCGCCTATCTGGCCTAATCAATGACGAAACCATCTGCGGTATGACCAATTCTTCTCCAAAACTTCAACGGAATCTTAAACAAATCTAAATTATGCATGCTATGACAGCACAGACATGGCCCACATACTTTTTTTGGTTTACTTGCAACTGACCTAAAATCTCTTCTACTTTTTACAGTGTTTAATTAACATAGATCATTTTGAAATATATATTGAAAACTGCGCCAAGTTAGCAGAACCTTTCAAAATGCAATAATTTACAAATGGTTTGTTTGGCTAACAAACTCGGAACGGCTCAAACGCGGAACTAATCAACACGCTAATTGTGCTCAAAGAAATCGTTTGTGTTTTGCTAATTTCCCGCACTCAAAGCTACCCGTTACGAATTGTATTACGAGGTTTTAGTGTATTCTT
The DNA here is from genome assembly GCF_008802855.1 of Photinus pyralis. Lineage (NCBI taxonomy): Eukaryota > Metazoa > Arthropoda > Insecta > Coleoptera > Lampyridae > Photinus > Photinus pyralis. The sequence continues at coordinate 22,206,350 of NW_022170596.1, read as the reverse complement.
AGTTTCTTTTGCGCACCCTTGCCGTGCTTTCGGTCTACTGTTGGGTTTCAAGTGTCATTTTTTCGTCGACGTGTAGTTGTCAGATTTAGAAAACAAACAGCTTTCAAATATAAATGGGTTGAGAAACAATGCGCGTTGGCTTAGAGAGAAATAAGAATGTTCTAATTTTATTTGCTTTCAAAGGAACGCTGCCACTGAGAATCTAATGCGGTGTCATGAAACGGAGTTTCTGAAAATAAACCTTTTTCCAATTTCATTCTACTTAACATAAAAAAACGCGCACTTCCGACATTTTCCATTACAAGCCAAAATGAACATATCCTGAAAACTGTCTTTGGCTGAAAACTAAAAAGTAACACGAAGCGATGTCTCATTTGGAATATATCATGCTCAAATGGAATTAGTGTTTGTATTGTGGTCTGTGGATCTAGGCAAGGAAAATCAATATTGCATGACTCTCCCATACGAACGTCACGATGAAAAGTTTCGTGCTGATTATTGCGAGAAATATTACGAATGAAAGCAATTATTAACAGATATATGCCTATCCGCAATGCGCATTATTATTATAAAGTCTATTTTTAGATTATTTACACGTTAACGGTGACAGGGCCCTTTAAATTATTCCACTAAGAAGTCGAAAATAATTTCGCCTCGCGATGTTCCTGAAGCAATTTCGTTAATTCCGTTGCGTGCGTAAGAATTTGTAAGAATTCAATTTCGTTATATTGCTTTTATCGCGATAAAAAGAAAACTTTACCAGTCAATTTTGACGGCACATAATTTGGACGATGAGATCGTTAACATGCACCATCCACGTTAATAATTTCGCCTTATTTAATTTTAGGTGTGCGGATCGGAGAAGGATAAGGGAAAACTGCCTGGAACGGAAAAGCGGAAAGCAGACGATGCAGATGCGAATAAGGATTTAAAAAAGGTAAGAAACAGTTTTTCAAAATGCTTTATTAGCGCTACCCTCTGGCACAGTTAACGTCTACGAAATCTATTATGCGTGTAGGAAAAAAATGTAGGGCGCATAAGAGATTTGTTCCGCTCGGCCCTTCCTATTAAATTTGACTCTTAAATTTTATAGCCACTGGTATTTCAATGACGTTACTGGATTTGAATTTAAATTGAGCGGAATTCATGAATTTCTTACCTAAATCGGTTGCAATTTATTTCGAAGACAATCTATATTGAAGAATAACAGCTTATTGCGATGGAAAAGCAATAGTTACAGTAGTCCTTTGACGGTTGGGGCGCTTTAATCTTATTATTGCGGGTTAACCCTTTTGTGTAAAGTGTGTCTTCTGAAGCAATATCATAGGGCCATTTCGGGTCTGCCATTAAATACGCTCTAAAGACGTCCGCGCGTGACTTTTAAATGGAATTAGGAAGAGCTCAGAAACGACACACTTTTATGTTAAGTTAGTTAGCATTTTAGGTTTCGTTTCAGTTGTTATTTCAATGAAATTCTAATACAATTTCCCTTCGAAAAAGATTAGTCCTTTGCGCGATTACAGTTATCTGACTCCGGTTCAGGTCAGTGTAATGGTAAGCTTTCAAGCATCCTCCCTTATGCGCGAAAATGTAATGGAACTATCGGCTTTTATCTTATTTTCTTATCCTGAAATTCAGTAAGTGCACCTCACACCCTTAAGGTGAGTAAAACGTGACGGTATTAGAATTTTTCGAGATCATAAATAATAATCTGAACTGATATTTAAATTAGAATTTAATTATGTTAAAAAAACAATAAATCTGTCTTTGAACTTCTCCGTCTTTGGTTCCTGAAGGTTCTGATTGAAACAAGAGAATGTCGAATATGTAACAAATTTATACTGTTAAAGTAGCCTGATTTACATTTGGCAAGTTTACTGGCGGATAGTACTTTCGGCCAGTAAACTTGTCAAGTGTAGATGAGCGGAAAGTGCACTTGCTAGTCACTTGCCACATGTCCGCAAGCGGCAAGTAAAGTTGAGGACCTGGCTAGTTTAGTAGCCGACTTGCCTGTCTGTCTAGACTGTCAAATTGATATAGTTTCGGTGTAGTTGCTGCTTGTAAATAGTGTGGGAAAGTTAGTTAAAATTTTTCCGGAACAATGAAGTGGAACCAGTGGCGTAGCGTGGGGGGGGACGGGGGGCGGAGGGAACTCAAAACATTCACCAGCTCCTAAAATATAGGGCAGCCACATGAATTACCTAAAACTGGATCATGCGTTCGAACAACTATTAAAAGAAGTGACAGAAACAGAAAACATTCCGTGTACTAATATTAGTGCAGGCAAATTGGACTTTGTACAAAAGGAAATTGTTAATGAAGCTTTGTCAAGTGCATATCTTAAAATGGTGTACAACAAATACACTTTCTCACATAACCTCAAAGTAACCGAAAAAATCGCGGAAAGCCGTGTTTTTTGTTTTTTATTGTTCATTTCCACAAAAATGATTTTCTTTTAACCAGACTTGAAATATACTATTTTATAATTGAAATAACTACAAATTTTTCGAATATAAAAAATTAAGAGGTTTCCGAAATATTCGTTTTTTACGGCAAAAAGCTTTTCTTCAAATGTAAATCGTCCTTCAGACATTTATCGTAGGGAGTTCTATTTGGTATCATTTTTTTTGTTTTTATCTATAGGTACTTTTTGATGAAATAAAAAAATTATAGTCCCTATTGAAGAAGAAACTTAAGAAACGGAAAAACTGAAGAAACGACTTCAGTAACATTGAATTTTCTAGTAAATGTTGATAATTTGTTTAAATTTTGGAAATTTGTCAAAAAATGATTTGAGCATTCGATTCTACGGGAAAAAATACAAAAGAAACTATAGGTACATTTCATTGTTTAAACAGAAACTTTGTTCCTTGATGGTATATTCGACATTCGAATGAAATAATTTTGTGTGCTGCAATATACTAGGTGCTAGGCGCAAAAAACCGAAAAAAGTCAGAAATTTTTGCAGATTTTTGACTACAGAAATTTCTCCCAACGTCAGTCGCTGTGGCAAACTTGGATTTTTCTCTCTCTTTACTATTTAAACAAGTTTGAAAAATAAAATCTTCTACTGGACCTTTTGTAACCATTTAGCATTTTTACGTCTAATTTGACTGGACTATCCACAGTTCACTAAAAATTACAATTTTCAATTAACACACTTGACCAACTTTACCACTGACCAAAACTTCAAAACGTAGAACAAAAGCTAGCCGCGAATTCGGCTTCCGGCTACGCAAACGGAACTTCTACGAACTTTAAACTCACATTAGGCGAAACTTTCAATGCTGGCTGCGGCATCAATTGAGTACTAACTGGCCGTAAATCAACAATGAAACTCGCAAGAAGCGAGCTGAATTAAATTGGCCGCACTTTGACCCTAAATGTGGCGTAAAGCCGATTTTAAAAACTTCAACGGAACCTAGTTCCACTCTCAACGTGGCAAAAGGCGACGCTTTTTTTCTTGATGTCCTATTTAAGGCGAAAACCCTTCTTCCGAAAATCAAAATTACAACACACAACAACACAGTTGACAACAAAGACTAGTTAGTAGTCAAAGTTAGTAGACCAAAAAATAGAGGTCGAATAATTTTTATAAATCAATTTCTTATCAGCCATTAAGAAATAAATACAAACTTAATTTCTAGAAAAAATAAAATGTCATCTCTTACCTACACAGAAAAGGCGATAAATCACATCCACCTGTCAATTAAATTAAGCATTTACATTTGATAACAGATAAAGACCAAACAAAATTCCCAGAAATTTCTACGTTAAATATAATAAAAATGTAAACAAAAACAAAAATTTAGCTCCTTCCGATTATTTACTATTTGCAAACCTGAAGAAATGGTTGGGCGGTAAGAGATTTGGGTCGAATGGAGAGGTCATCACTGAAACAACCGCCTATTCTGGGGGACTTGAGAAAACTCACTAACTTATCAAACTGCGCTCCTATTTTTAGCGAATTTTCCAAAAGGAAAATGAACGCGTCACACTCTGTCCGTCTGTACCACTGCTAGTCCTCCAGTTTAAGTTTTTGCGTTGTGGTTTGTCTCGCCTGATAGAAGCAGAAAAGTAAAATAGAAATGTTAATGAATTTATTGTTACTAGTGTGAGAAAGATAAAGAAACCACCACTCGTCTGGCTTCATAATATGCTTGTTTCCCTTCCAGTTACGAGTATATAGTTCACTGGTCGCGAGTGACCATGACATATGATTGAATGGAAGTGTTAAAAAACGACATAATCCCCTTGTGCTGTCATTGTCACGTTTGTTAATAAGTTTGGCAAGCATGTACTGTATGTCCATAGGCACCATACTGCATCTGGAGATGCGAACGCGCTATGGTTATAATTGTGGGTAACATACAAAACTTATTTGGAAAAATTGTAGTGTTGTTTTGTTTGGGATTAACCCCTTCTCCCTAAAGGCAGATATGCGAATACTAATACGGGTGCCTGGTGTTCATTAAGTGAAATAAGAAAGTGAATTATTAAAAAATTAGAAAGAGATGCCAGGATAAAAGCGTAACTTTGTTTAACAACAATAAAGTCGTATATGCTAGAGCATGGTTAAGTTAGCCAGGTATCTCATATTAACTTTTGCAGCATTAACTATTTTATTTCACTTTATCAACAATGGTATGGTCCTGGGTATGGTATAAATTTCCACCTTTAGAGTGACGAGGTTAATCATAAACAAGTCATGCATTATTCTAATTTAATCAATGCTAAATGAAAAGAGATTACGTTGCAGCGTCTTGTTCAGCTTCCCTAATGGTACCATCGGCTTCAACGTCCACTGGAGATCTTTCCGTTTCGCATGCTTTAGAAGTATTTAGTTTTTAGGAAGCAATGTTGCTGACCTCCCGAAATCGCATCGCTGTAAGTCTTACTACGAATGCATGATGCCGGAAGTTTCAATATGCGATCGGATAGATCGTAATATCACATACAAAATTATAAATTATATTTTTCGTCTTTCACCGAATAAAATAAAAATCTTTATCTCGAACTCTTTTATTTGACGTATCGTTTTTCGCCCAAACAATACTAGTTTCATGTCTATTTGCTTAATTCTCTTTGGAAATTTTAAAGCGATGTAGCTACTTTGCCTAGGTTTCACTTTGGTGGTACTGGATTTCCGTGATATCCGAAAACACGTAACGTTTGGTTTAAGGTCTCGTTCGACACTTCTATTTTTTAAAAAAACCGATAAATCTTCACAAACGTCTTTTTTGCTTACTAACACTCGGTTATCATTGAAAACCCCGAACGCAAAAAAACCAACCCCGAAACGTCGGCTTATTTCTAGCAGCTGCGCTGCCCAAAGCTTAATTAGCAATTTTTTTAATCGGACTAATCCCCCTTTAGTTTCTTCATAATTTTGAACGCCCACAATGGCGGATTAGCTTTCAAAATCGCGATGTTAAAATTTTCTATTTGCTAGTGTCTTTTTTCCTATCAGTCCCGAACGGATGTTAATTGTCTCAAAAACAAAGCGATCAGCATTTCCCCGCCCCATTATCCCTCTATCTGAATTCTTTACATCATCACGATCAAAATTTGTTTGGGACACATGGTACATGAAACGCGTTTTTAAGCGTCGAGAAACTCGGAGTAAACGGCAATTCCAGGAATCGAACGAGTTCGGCAAATGGCGGCGATCACTTCAGAAAAACTAAAACAAAATTACGGTAAACATCCTATCGAGAATGAAAACAACAAAACAAATTAATTAGCGGTGTCTACGGGAAAGGAAATTCAGGAAAGCGAAACAATATCTCTCCTTATGGAACAGGAACTAGCTTACCTTGCAATAAAACTAGCGATAGGAATTACTGTACAAGAAAAAGCAAACGCTGAAAATGACGGTCCATACCAAACATCACTTGCAAAAAATTCAAAAGCCAAAGTTGCCAAAGTAAATTTACAGAAACGCTCAAAGTGACAGTACTTACGAATGTAACTTGAGAAGAGCAAAAAGATCCCGCTAAACAACGCTTTACCTTTTTAAAATCCAACTACTTCATGGAGAGACTGACAGTTTTTCCAGCTGACGCACGCGGCGTATTCGGTTATGTACATGAAAAAATGAAACATTCCTTAATTAATACTGCGCCCTGTCTTACAAAACTGTAATTGGTCTAAAAATTCAAGTTAATTAAGAGCGCTTCTTTTGAGGCCCCTCACGACTATGTGGAACCAATTTAATTCGTCGCCGCGCCGCTAATTAAACTTACTTAATTTGCCGAGATTATAGATTCCAGAATTCACTAATCCAATTAACACTATTGTTAATTCTAATGTTACGATCAACCGGCGGGATCGACGATATCAAGCTGATAAACACCTAAACTGCACGGCCTCGACTGGTTTTAAGCTTGTTTTCATATACCATTGGAAACCAAAATCTTCTCATAATTACTTAACGGGACTGAAATTCTTAAATATAACTTGCCCTCGTCTTCTAAATGACAAGAGCGTTTGCACGGCGCAAAGATAATTGAATTGTCTTGACGGGAACGGTTGCAAACGGCGGATTAGTCCGTTTACCTTGAATCTTCAATTCCTAGAACCAACACAAATACTTTCGGCACGCCACTTTTTGTAACGAAGCGCCCAACGCCTCTGGATACCGGGTGTTCACTAAAACTGGTAAACGTAAAGGCAGAAAACGGGTGCTTCGTTACAAAACCAAACCTTGTAATAGAACTGCAAAGAGCTTTATAATCAACTCCAAACGTAATTAATAGAACTTAAATTTACACACTCACATTGTTGTGTGGAGTTGGTCTCGCGGAGCCTCAGCGCCAACTACCGACCTTTTATTGTTAAACTACATTCGTTCTCGTCGGTCAAACCGAATTGTATATAATTGCAATTTTATACCAAATAAGAAATTTAATTTACTATCAAGAGTAAAATCCACAGAAATTGTGTATAGGAGACTTGTTTGATGAAACGTTGAAAATTAATCCCGGCATCTTTTCAAATCACATCGGGCGCTAAAAATTCCCGAAATTGTTTCACTTGGTTGTAATTCTCCATTGATCTATAATATATCTTTTTGTAATTCAACGGACCGTGCAAGGAACAAACGTCTGAATGGAAATTTAGAGGATTTCCATTTATTAAATTCCTTAAGGAACGTTTAAATTTAATTTCTGGGACTAACAGTCGCTACTTTCCAAGTATTCCCAGGTCGTTTTTTTTTGTATTTTCTAGCATCTCATCAACTGTGTTCTTCACACGAGGCACGGTTAATCACCCTCTCAATGGCGCTTAATCGCTTCTTGTAAAAAATTTCACTTGCCGAATTAGCGAGCGTTTCTTCTTCGTTTTAATCGTGACGTGAATTGTCTAATAAACGCCGGCAAAGCGAATGCACGTAGTGACGAAATTGCAAGCGAGGTCATATCGAATCGAGCGAATTCAATGCACGTGCCGCATACACCGTACACCCATCTGCAAATTTCGGATGTGCGGTTCCAATTTGTGGGATAGATTGGATAAATATTCATATTGGTAACTAACGTAGGTACCTTACTCAATTCAGTCCGGCTCCAATATTGTAAAAGCGGCAATTAAAATGTTGTCGTTAGGTTATGGGGTCGTAAACATTTTAGTAAATTTGTTTTACACAGTTACCGGGGTTAATGCGGCAATTTCTTGCAGATGACTAATAAAAAGTTTTTCGATTCAAGTTTTCATGTACCAAATTAACACGCAAAGCCAAGTCACGCATGATACGACCGGCGAGACTCATTTTACACATATTAAACATTTATATGATAATCGTATTCCAAATATGTACAATCCATGTTAATATTTCCTGATATTTTATTTATTTATACGGATACACTTTTGACGGAATTTCAATAGCGAAAGTGTTTTGAAGAATTCCATGCAATATATATTAGGGGTATTCGGGTAGAATACTAAATCGAGCATCGACTCATTTCGAGAGGAAAATCTACCGTTGTCCTTCAATAATGGTTAATTGTTCAAACGCCTTTTGAAATCCTAATCGTGTAACTAACGAACGCCGAACAACCTCTTTTGGAATAATTTATAATCGATATTTTGCAGTCTCTAATTTTCGATTTTGGCTATACTTTACATAATATTTTGCTCCCATTTTCTTTTAGTAATTGGAATGTTTCGCGAGAAGCACTGACGTTAGTCGACTTAATGTAGGTAATTGAAGTTTGTTGCGTATACAAAAAAAACGGCATTTCTCTTTCAAGTGTTCTTTGTATACAGGGTGTTTCATAATTGAATTTCAATACTTAAGGGGGCGATTTTTGGCTCCATTTTAAAAAGAAAACTTCATATGAACCTATGTCCTAAACGTCTTAACTTTTGAGATATAGGGTGGTAAAGTTTTCAAAAGTAAATCATTTCTTATTAATATCTGTAATACCACTTTAGATATTTTAATGAAATTTGGCATGTATGTACTACTATGTATCCAGAGGCATTTTTTAATTTCCACCAGTGGCGTTCGTACGGAATTTCACATGCCCATTTTGTCAGACATTGATGATACGCCACTGATTTCTCTGAAAATAAAAATTATTCTTGAAATCCCCAATCATTTCTAAGCAAATTTGATCCCTTTGCTTTTTTCAATCCGATGCACGGTTTTCGCTCAAAAAAATAAAAACCGTTTCTCTGCATGATCATGACAATATTGTTAACATGGCAATATCACCGTGCAGAAAAAAAAATTTTTCTTTCTTTACGTGAAAACCGTCTGTCGTATTGAAAAAAAAACAAGGGATCAAATTTGTTTATTTTTCTATATTTCATCATAACAAGTGCGGGATGCTTTCTGCATTTCGTTTGAGCTACTCAAGGAAAATCACATAAGCCGATCACAAGAATCGTAATTGAATGCTAAAACTACTTGAATTTTGAAATCACCTTCTTGTGAATTGTTAACATATAAAATACATGTGGAAGGCTCCATAGCACCCTTACTACGTATAGAAACTTACAGATATTATTGAAACATCCTGTATATTAAACTTAAATGAAAGTGGAAAGTGCAGAAATACGTATCGAAAACTATAATAGTATGTCCTAAATTACATTAACACCCTATACCGATCTTTCCCCTAACAAATGATTAAGTTGACATGACATCAAAATAGACTATTTATTAATTAAGCTAAAGGAATTCCTGTAAAGCAATTCCCATAAACGTAATTGAAACGACATTCTCAATGAAACTGCTACGTACATTAGAAAACGTTACGTGCCTATGTGCTATCTATAACAAATAAATTAAACAAATATAGCAAACGAGCTCCTGAGTATGACTATAGCATATGCAAAACCAAATTTTAAACCTGATGTTAGTTTTGCTTTTATTTAATGTATATATGTATGAAATTTCATTTAATTGTCTCCATAAATAAGAAAGTTGGCACTGCACAACCTATACCAAACCAAATTTGGACGATGGCGCTACATTTTCTTTTATTCCAAGTGGCTATGTATCAAATTTCATTTAAATCCCTCCATAAATAAGAAAGTTGGCACTGCGCATGCGCAAAAACAAATTTCGAAACTGGCGTTAAATTTGCTTTTATTTGCGAATCAAACACATACAACCAAAAGCTATCTACGTTCTGCCGCGGTCGACAAATAAACTCCTCTCGCAGCTTTCTCTTTTTCGCTCTAGTGAAAAGCCTCCTTGTGCAATTTGAATTGTTAGATTTACAATTTCTGGTAATTCACAGTTATAGTTAGAACCTGATTCTAATTTGAAGTTTCAGACAATAATTGCAAATTTTATTCAAGTTTCAAGGTAAAATACTTAAAGCTGTATTCAAACCTCAATCACTTGGTAGTCAATGGATTCTCAATGCATTGGGCATGTGAGATCATGGCTACCGGATGCATCGTAATCGGTTGACTGCCCGAAAAAAGTTACCATTGCAAGTCTGGCGAGCTATAACACAATCCTAATGTCCTTTACATGATCAAAACAGCTGGATTAGTCACAATGATGTCATGGAGCAGCATGAGAAGCACGAGCTCATCGATCTTTTTGATTGATGACCTTTATATGCGCGTGATTGTGTCTAGGAGGCGTGGTTAACGATTAAAGATCGCAGATTGAATCTATTAGCACCATTTTGTAGGCGTGCTAGAAAATTAAAAAAAAGTAGGGACGCGCGCAGGAGAGATAACAACAGGGCATTCGGTTTTGAACCACCAGAGCGTCAAGTGCCTGGTCCAAAATAAAGATTTTGCGAACTAAGTAGGAAGCCGGCATTGGGAAAACCACGTTCATTCAATTCGCGTTTGACTCTTGGTGGAGGAGTCAAAGAACCCGTAATGTTAGTTAGCGCCAAGGTTGTTCGTCAAGCAAAAATCGAATAGCTGAAATTCGAACAACCGCGCACATTCAGTACGGAAGTGACGCAATTTAAAGTAAATCTACGAGAAAAAAACACCTTAGTGATATCGTGTACGGAAGTTCGTTTTTGGTCAGCCATAACGAAAGGAATATTTAACGCAGTTATATATTACCGAACGCAGATGTTTCTTTGGAAGGTAAATTTGTTGGACGTTTCGTGAACCCATTCAGAAAGGATTATCGTGGAAATTAAGTAAAAATAAACTCATTTGGTAAAACCAGCGTGCGTTTAGTATTCGAAAAATTGCACGAGTACCAGCCGACTTTTCCGATCAATAAATTAACAGTTTAGAAAAATTTCCACTTCGAAATCGAAAGTCCCAAGAACCAAATTAAATTACTTTCGGTTTAGCTATTAATAAATGAAATTATTGGGGGAGCGGACACTTCCTTGAAAGTATAAAAATAGACGCTTCATTTCCTGATCAATTGCATAAGAAAAGGTAATCGTACATAAAAAATCCATAAAACTTCAGCAGTATTCCTCCCGGAAGTTCCAGGTTTCGTTCTATATTGTCCAGTTTTAAGGAATCATCCCTTCCAGAAAGGCAATACTGATTGGTATCATAGGCAAACCATCGATTCCAGAATACGGTATAATTAAGGCAACGAAAAATGATTTGTATTCAAAAGGAACTATCGGTTCTCTTTAAGAAATTACATTAAATTTGTCGACACTAACTAAAAAAATTGTGAATCGATCTTTGTAAATTGGATGGAGCAGAATTTTATCGTACAAAATAATTGTGATCAGTGGTGTACGTCAGCAAAGTAAGGGGGGGGGGCACACATTTTTTGAATAGCAACGACATGATGTAGTTCGCGCACCGTCGGTCTGTGAGCTTTAAAAATTAAAGAATCATTAGCAGAATAATAATTGCACTTTTTTTTAAAAGAAAAATAAATATTCAAATTATATGAATACAGCGGTCGCCGGCAACTTGGGCGTTTTGTCGGCGGAAGTAACGAACGAGCAAATTGTCGAACTGACTCGGGCGCCACCAAGCGTACGATTCAACAAACGGCGGAGATCACTTCGGAAAAACTAAAATAAAAGTACGGCAAACTCAATAGTGGCAATGAAAGCAACAAACGAATCGGCGGAGTGGTAAATGCGGGAAAGCCAACAATATCTCCCCTCTCCCTTCGAGCAATCAACGCTAGAAAAAAATTCCAATGAATACGGTGCGATAACTTAATGCAAACGGTACGGCCGCAAAAAAAATGTACCTGGCGAAAATGCAAAAGGCAAAAAGATTTAAATACGGTTAAAACACCAAAAGACTTGTGAAGATGCAAAAGTAAAAAGATGCAAACTCATAGTGCGTATTATATTGATTCCATTTCGTACGCCTATACCTTCAAACAAATTAATACCGTTTTTAATTAATTGCGCCTTTCCCGACATCGGAAAAATATGGGACCGCTGTCAGACTTCAAGTTTTTTAAGAGCACACTTAACGCGTTAAATTTAGACTTGATCGTCGGTTCTTATCTGTAACCCATTCAAGTAATTGCGGTTAGTTATACTTATCTAAATAGTCGGAATGAAATCTCCAAATTTGCCCTTTTGTTCCTTGGAATGTGATGTCACTCGACGAAATCGGTTATCACATTGTGTTTTCCTTAAAGTGCACGCCTTTGCCAGTTTCAGTCCTGGATTTTCGCATACCATTGGATAACTAAAATAAAATAAAATAAAATAAAATAGATTAATTGGTATTTATCGGACCTAAAACCTAATAATATTGATGATAATATTAATACCAACATTGATAACGCCATACCCAAATGCAAATGACCAAATATTCCTAAGCAACCAACAAGATTGAGGTCCTCCTCATTACGCTTGCGCAGTATGAACCTACCTAAATAAAACGAGGGACGAATTTTGTAATCTGGTAGTTTCTGTTGCCAACTAAACTGTCGAACTGTCATTCGCTGTTAATGTCAAAGATTCAAGCGTGAAAGCGTTTGATTTATTTCTGATCGCAGTGCTGGATGTTGAGGTTTTATATTTTTCTTTGTGTGTTTATCATCAAACACAGCGCTATCTACAACCTTCTTATAATGAATGCAGTATAGATACAATGTTTCCCAATAGGAGGACAGGGTGGCGTGCAATCGAGTGCCTTGCTTACTCACCCGATTCTCACACCGCTCGATTTTTTTATGGCGTCCCCTGAAGACGCAAGTTTATGGCAAGAAACCAACAAATGTGAAAGATTTAAAACAACAACTTCGGCGGGAGATCCGGAATATCACTCCAGATGTAATTGCTAGGATCCAGAATGTTGAACAATTCCAACACTTAACAATGTTTTTTATTTGTAATAACATCAAATAGCTTATTTTTTTATTTAAATGGTTCTACTTTATCCGCTGAATTAAATACAGGCGCACGCCACTGTTCACAGTTTTGAAGTTTGTAGAGTTGCTGCAACTTTTTAATAATTTTTGATGCAATAAATTGCTTTGACAAAACTTATAAATGTTAACGTGTTTTTCAACGAAAATTATGTAAGTTTCTAACAGTAATTAGCAGAACTATTTTCCTTAATTTGAGTTTTTATCATACATTTGATTATATACTGTAATAATTTTTTTTGTTATATTTAAAAAAGTGTACTCTTTAATAATATGTGATGAAAACTAGTGGTTCCCATTCAAAAATGTCCCCCTTGACTACGCAGAGGTACGCCACTGGCCATAAATTTAAAGTAGGTACGTAGATTGGTCGCAAACTTTTTATAATTATGAATAACATGCAAAACTTCTTTGCAAACATTGTAGTTTTGAAGATAATATATTCAGTGTTCCAGACAAAAATTTCCATCCTGTATAGGTGCAAAGAAAACAGGATTCGCGCATGCGTAACCGGATTTTTTTATTTGTTGACGCTAAATGTTAGTTGAGTTTTAGATTGGGCACAAGACTTGATCATATTAGCTGAATTCGAATGTCGATTTTTTATCACAGTTATTTATTTGATGTTTGATTTTGTTTAAATAAGTATGTGTTTTGTTTTGTTTTTATTTTAGTAATTGTCAATGTAAATTACTTGTTAAACGATTAAGGTTATCTGGAATTATTTGTAAAAGTTTATCTCAAGTTTATCTCCGGTCATAGATAAGAAGTCTTGTTATCGCTGCGTAAGGTAAGGTTTCAAGATAAGAAAACACACGTGCAGTTTAGTGTTCAACGCCGCATTAATTTGTTAAGGAAGTGGGAGCGGAAGTTGAAAGCAAAGGGAAATTGTTTTAAATAGAGGAATCGGACGTTAACCGTTGCTTTTTTGATGGTGGTTAATCATTGTTTTTTACGTAGCCGCTTCTTGTTTTGGTGATTGGCAGGTTTGCCGTATTTTAAGCATATTCATTCGTCTTCCAGTTGGAAACCTTTTGTAGAAGAAAGTCAGTTCAGTGCTCTAAGAGTTAAGCGGAAGCGTGGATTACGTAACGAACCCAGTGTGTCTTACTCGAAAGTGGAATGCAATTCCGAAGTCTCTTTATTTTGTGTGATTTCGTTAATCAATTGTTTGTATTGGTCGCTTGTTACTCGGTATTTATGTACAATCGGATTACATAAGGGGACAAAAATGCAGGAAATAGATTCATGTCAGTTGCTCATAAGATTATTCCGAAATCTTAATAAAAGCAAAAGCCAATATCCAACCCACACATTGGCGTGGGTCTTTAATTGGACGAAATGTGAAGTGCTTGACAGGTTTTCGGTACATATTTCGTGTAATCAATCACAATTTGTCTCAGCTAATTAATCTCACATTTATGCGTCTACCCTAAAGGTCTAAATTTTAGCACCACGTTTACAAATTAAATTGTGAACTTGAGCGTGCACGGTAGGTACACGTGCTACCAAAAGAAATTTCAATGTTTTTTGCTTAATGCTAGCTCAAACTAGCAAGAAACTTGGAAGAGATTTATAGGTGAACTTTTGGTAACTCGAACTTTAGCTCGACAATGTGCCGTGTTATATCTATATAACAAAACAAAATGAAATTTAGGAAGTTCGCTCTCCGTAAAAACTTACAAATAGAGCAGAGTTATTTTTACACCACGTCCAATCGCACTTCCTCGCCGTAAGATACAATGGATAAAATTACATTTCTGTCAATCTCTTCTCGCAATTATTAATTGTATCCGCACATCCGTAAATGCGAATTAGTCAGTAACCGAAGATCAGTTTTTCAATCAACATTCAAACTGATAAATTCGAAAAGTTTCCTCGACAAATTTCCCGAACTCATCTTGTACAGGAATTCATATTCGGTAAAGAAGTAGGATCGCACCTGCTCGTATAAGATAAAACCTCCCTGAAAACGCAGAGTGGAAAATGAAGTGGAGTAAAGAAATACGACCGCGTCAAAGATTGTTGGGGACGCATATGAGCTGTAAAGCCGCCGCAAGAAAAATGTATCAATCTTGGAGGAACACAGGCAACGCGTATTCTGCAGCGGGGGCGTATAAATTAGTGAAATTTTGATGGACCGAAACACACTCACCATTCGGATTGGGATTTTGTGTCGTTTTTCCGTTGTATTAAAATTTCTTTTTCGAACGTAATAAAAAGCTTCATTTTGGTTTAACGCAGGAACTCGATTAAATATGCTAATTTACCATTGTGTTTAACAAGTTTATACCGTACCTTCCAATGAACGACAGTAATCTTTTAATTGGATATAATTAACTGGCGACCTCATGAGGGATTCTTTTAATTAAAAAAAATCACGGCAGAGCTTGCGAATGGATTCGTCTTTGTCCTTTATTGCCAAACGAGTCTTTGATGCATGCCTTCACGCATTTCAAATGTAGGTAGTAACGAGGACTGTATACAGAAAGTACATCCTTTTCAGGCAACAAAAGGTTTTAAAATGTACCGTTCTTGTCCCTTCTCATACCATGCAATTGCAATATATAAAAACTTCATAATATTGTTTGCCATCAGATACACCTTTTAAAAGCGCCCACTTCGCCTACATTTATTTTAATAAAAGGACCGAAACCATCTACGGTGTCACCAATCTATCTTAAAAACATCAAAATTGAACACGAACTAAAATTGTGCGTGCTTTCATAGCATCTTGCCAAAGTGCATCTATCTTCTTTCTTAGATGGATAAAAAGCGCAGGTTGTTAATTTCTCATAAAAAGCTTGACTATAACTTCGCAAAACAACACACACTTAAGACATACCTTCGGCATTAGAAAAATTATAACAAATCCATGCCACTTGAAGTTGGGCAGGCCAGTTTGATTTTTTGATACCTTGTTTTCCATTGAGGTGCAACGTTTTATTCCAACGGCACAAAAGGGCACTTTGCATAAAGAGATATTCATTTACGGTAAAGTCCCGAGTTCCGTGAAGTTGACCTAGTCAATCTCATGCTTGAAATATCTTATTTTTTTACAAGGACGCAAGAATTGATTTTAACCGCGCATAATTTTGGCGCCTTAGTGTAAATCACATTACTGTGGCAAATGACCTTTACGGCCAATTCTTCCCTTCAAGATTCTTTTTGAAAACATTCACCTCTCCGAAATATTCACAGTCGAAATATTCGCAGAGAGAATATTCGTTCAAAATACGACTTTATAATATTCCTCATGTCAAATACCTTCGCGTGGACGGTGGAAGCTCACCTTCCGACGATTCTCTCCGTAAGACAATTTACATTTATGAAAACTTATCTCGCCCCGTCAGAAAACTTTCCTTTTGAAATTTGGAAATCCTATCCGTCGAGTATTGAGAAGGAAATGTTCTTTTCAGAGCGAATATATGGGTTGGGGAACGAGTTTTGGAAAGCTAATTTTTCCTGAAATCGTATTAGTAACGATCCAGACATTTTTTTTCTCAAAAAGTTGCCTATAGGGAAACACGTTCAAGTAAATTTGCGCCGCAAAATTCACCCTGAGGGTGTTTGCCCCAATTTATTTACTCTTTGGCGTTGGTTATCCTTGTTTCTCTACATTTTATTTATAAAATTTATAAAACATATATGATCGATTCACAATGTTTATAAAGAATGTGTATCTACAGCTGAATAGTATGCAGAGTTTGGCATATTTTTCTTTTTTCTTCAATATGGTACAGAACATCTCCTGACTACCAAACTTCGGAAGGCGTGTATAGTTACTTTTTCTTTGTAAATATCTCCATCACTTGCTTAGTTGCCCCCAATTTTGAAACCTTATATAGGTATCGAAAATTTGGCATGCCAATATTTGGCTCCGGACTATTCATCACCTGGTAAATCGGTCCTCTAAATGTTCGGCGTCTGCAGCAAAATATTGTCTGCAATATTGGCCCCAGTAACATTTAGTGGGCGTGGTCTAGTAGTTAGCAGGGCCGTGCGGTATATTTTTTCACTATGAAGCACGTTTCCGATATGCCGCCCATATAGTCCTTAAATATTTTTTGATGAAAATGACATTCAATTGTTATTGAAAAGAAATTGCACAAAACATGAAAACACTAATTTTATTTTTAAAAAGTACATACTCTAAGAACAACAACTAACTACCGTTGTACCCTTCTCCTGCAAATTCGTCAATAAGGGACGTATAGTCTAGAGAGGCAGCTCGTGATGATTCAATAGAAATTTATTACAAGCATTCTAAATTTTATTTGACTTAAATTATTGAAAAATCATAGAGTCATAGAGTAAATAATTTTACTCTATGTTTAAGGTTATAGAAGCTTCTCTCGCCACTAGCGGCAGACACAGGGATTGTTAAGAAAAATTCTTATAGCTACAACAGTATTTGGATAATAAACTAATTAGGTTGTTTTGACCCAAATAATTTAAAACATCCAAAGATTTCATGGAAGAGGGACATACTAGATATACACAGGGTGAAAATTTTGTCATGGAACATTATTTTCAAAACGTTTTTTTAAACAAAAATTATAAAAAGCTTACTACCAATCTACCCACGTCAAATTTGTGGTCAAAGGGGGTTTATTATTTTTTTTAATGACAACCAGTAGTTTTCATTAAATATACTTGAAGAGTAGGTACACTTGAATATAGCAAATAAATAAAATAAATTAAAAAAAAATTGGTTATATTACATAACCAAATTGAAGAGAAAAATCCCAATTAAGGAAAATAATTGTGGTACAATTAATTTAATAATTTCACTAGTTTGCGTTGAAAAAAACGTTATTCTTTTGTTAGTTATGTGAAAGCAATTTATTGTAAGTATCAAAAATCATTACATAAGTTAAGTAAATCTACATGCTGCAAAATTATGCATCTACCGAGGCGTCTACGGAACTAAGAGTCACCTTTTTTTTAATATAACAACGAATAACAAGAAAAAAACAAGATCAAGCTAGCAACATTATGAAATTAATTAACTATTTTCCTTAATTTGAGATTTTCTCTTAAATTTGATTATGTAGTAGGTACAATAAGTTTTTTGTACTGCTAAGTATATATTCAAAAAAGTGCACTCTTTAATAATAAGTAATGATAACTAGTGGTTACTATTTAAAAAAATATGCCCCCTTTGACCATGCAGAAGTACGCCACTGGCCACAAATTAAAGTACGTAGATTTTACTAGCAAAATTTTTGTAATTTTGGATACCATAGAAAGCTGCTTTAAAAAAATATTGTTTTGAAGATATATTCAGTGTTTTAGACAAAATGTTCACCATGTATAATGTAAGTTCTTCTTGAAAATCACTTGCATTTATCCCTGACTCATTTTGAGTCCAAACTATTGACTCGAGATTACCGCAACAGCATTCTAGCGATTTGTGGTCTATATCATTGATTTTAAAGATGCCATATAATGATTGGTATGGGTTTCCAAAAGTGTCAATCGTTCATTCAGCGAATTAAGGGTGTTATCTAAAATATAAAAGAATATATAAATTGTATATGCAGGTAGATTGAATAAAGATTCAACATTTTCTTTTCTAAACTCAAAACAGTGCAATCAACACATGCAACGTGCTCTGGTGGTTAAAAATTACTGCTTTTGCCGCTCCTCTTCGGCGCCGCCTGATACGGCCGCATCTCTGCATCATATTACCGCACGCCCCGGTGGTTAGGGTGGTAGACTACGAACTGGGACCCGGGTTCGACGTATTGCGTATATAGGGTGTGTCAAGTCAAGGGTTTCTTGACGCTCTAATTAATAGTTACCGGATGCGCCGTCACTGCTTAATTGCCTGGGAAGAGGTTGGGGCCCGTCTAGCGGTCGCTAACGAGAGATAACGCGAAATTAATAGTATTTACGTCTCAGTTTCTGATGAGTTGGACCAATGTCATGTATCGGCTTAGGAACTGCTTATGCGGAGGAGTTGCAGGAATTTGCTGCTGCCGCTTTCTGGCTAATCACCTTTACAAAATGTGGGATTGACAAAGAGGATGTATCTAATTGATTGAACGATTAGAGATGACGGTTTTTGTCCCGCTACCGGTTATTTTGTAGGCGGTTTACCGTTAAGCTGCCAGCAAGAAGGCATGTTTTGGGGCTCGCGAATTATTAGGCGTGCAGTTGCGAAGCGGCAGAGTTCGTGCCAGCCCAGAGTTTTATGTGAGTGAAATAAAAAGTTTTCCACGGCAAGTATTTACTTTGAATTTTGCAAGTATAAGCATTTGCTTACTTTTATTCATACGGACCAATGATTCCAACTTTCAATATACTCGTAGTTAGATTCTGTAATAAGTTCGTATTCGATGGAACAAGGCTCTCAAGAAAACTTCATGAAATTTTGCAACCGGAATCAGCTCTAAAGTTACAAGGAAAATTTACGTTTGAGAAGCTTCGGTCCTATGGGCTCTTAACAAAACTCGTCTTTGGAGTATATCCTCTGCGAATGTGACAGAAAAATTCCCCTGCTCTTTCTCCATAGGCTTATATTTCGCTGTAGAATCTTTACTGGGAGAATTTAATTTATTGCAAATGTTTTTGTATGGGAAAAGTCCGGGCGCAAACTTTGGAATAGATAAGGACGACGTCAATAGGTACTGAATGACTTACCGCGAATGTAAGCGGCCATCGACCTACAGGACTCAGGAGTATATTTGCAGATCGGCTGTCATCGCCGACCTATCGGCGCGCCGGTATCTAAAACATTTGATGTCCTTTATCCAAACATCTTCCTGGTATAGGAGGCCGCAAACAGAACCCTTTTTAAGGACTGACTCTAGCCAGCATGACCTAGGCACCGTTCTAGCCCAAGCAGATGGATGCCAGGAAAGGCCAGCGAAGTACGCCAGCCGCTTGTGTATCCCGGCCTGGCGGAGCTTCTCCACAACTCTGGCCACGTCCCACGAACCACCGCCGTTAAAATGGCTTCTGTCCCTTAAGTAACTTACTGGACGCCTCGCCAGATGGTTCCTTGCCATCCAGCCGTACGAAATCACACACCAGTACACAGCTAGAAAGAACGTCGTGGCGGACATTTCCTCAAGGCCGCTATGCACCGAAACCACCGAAGAGGTGTGCCTTTTGTGCACTGCAACCATTCAAGAACAATTATCGAAGTGTAGGTCAACAAACGTGTGTAAGTACGTCACAGGTACTAGTTGGTAGAATAGAAAATAGGAACTCATCTATGGCGTTCTTGAATTGATAAAATGGCGATGGACCTCCCTAAATGAATCCGTAATATTGAGAAAATTCAAAATTCGGCCGTTTCCACTCAGGAATATCGACGTCGAAAGCACAATCCGGTAGGTAATAATACAGAAAGAGTAATATCCGCAAATGAGTCCGCAAAGTGTGGAAAGTAAAATAACAAGAGAAAACTTCACTCACTTTACACAGTGCCAATAAAAATCTCAAAAAACTGACAACAATTGTCGAGTAACCGTAATAGTGTGTATTTCTTCTACAAGTAATGATCGAACCTCGTCTTTGTACAAAGAAGTGCGTGCGCCGAAAGAAATTAAAGAAAACCCTGCACGGCCTCCGTCGGCGAAACAAAGAACCTCGTAAAGGAAACCTATACTAAGATAATAACAAATTTACTGCAGGAATTAACTTACATCTAAAAATAGTGGATTACCTACAAACGAAATACCTAGATGGCGTAAGAATTAAAGTACAACGTCGAATATAAATATAAACGAGAGTATGAATACTAAATTTGAATTACAAGCGAAAAGAACGTAACAAAGGAAATAAAATAGTAAGTTTATTTATTTTATAGCAGATTTTAAATTGCCATTACCAGTGAAGGTGATCGCTTTAACCGCAAGGGTAGATAAGGTGAAACAGATGATTATGCATTCTAATGATATCTGTCATTCTTATTTCAAATGGGACGCCGAGCACGATATAAAATGACGTCCCGAACATATGACAATCGTGTTTCTATGGAAACGACCGCGACGGTAGAACCTAAGCTTGCTATTTTTGACCTGCGATTGTCTATTCATAAACACACCGGCAAATAACACTGCACGGTCTACATAGATGGAAATTCTCCCCGCGAATATATCGCTGCTGAAGCACCCCTTGACGTGTTGCGAATAAAAACAGCCGAAGGATCTACCAAAGCGGTAATTCGAGTAGAAATATATGATTTATTGTTAGTAGCTGTTGACTGTGGGAGCTTCAAAATTCTATTACACTACCATTAACCGCTTTTTATATTGGTGGGAGCAAAAAACTCATGAAATGACACTTAATTTAATTTAAAGTAATTTTGAAAATTACAGCCTAGCACTGTGATTGTAATAAAAGCGAATGCTAAAATACGTGTATATCCCTGTAATTAATGGACGTGACGCCGAAACGCTACGCCACTATGAAACACAACAAAATTAAATTTAAATTAAGTGAACATGCCAATCAATTTCATCGACACGAAACCACCGATAAATTATATATTATTTTATCCGTAATAATTTACAGCCCGTGGTCGTTAAGGTCGTTGATGAAGAAGCGTTGGGCATACCCTTTTTTGCATTAAATGATGTTAACAATTGTAAAGCTTTTTAATTAGAACAACTTTAATAATTACCTTCTGCTATTCTAAGCGGCGGAAGATTTATTAGAATATGAGTTACTTTATATCGCGCCAGTTTAAAACTTTTGTCGCCGGTTTAAGAATGGATTATTGTAGCCCGACGCTGCCATTGTTACGTTTATTAGCACAATGGGGAATTGCAAGCGCGAAGCTTCTAATTAGCACACAAAAGCCAAAAGGTAATTACACTAACAATTTATTTCCGTACAAGTCAACAAATAGAAAACTTATAATGTTATTAATAATTATATTCTACTTGAGCGCTATCAAATACCATAAAAATGGTACTTAAAAAATTCATAGACGTTGCGGTTAAAATTATAGTTATGGCAATATTGTTTATAATTACAGATTCGTTAATAGCCCATTGCTATAAAATTGAATGTTATACTTCAAAGTTTATTGCGCGCTTTTCGAGTAACTCATTTTATTCGCTGTTTTCTAAAGTTCGTTAAAGTTTTATTTGCTGCAGATGTCTACAATTGCCAATAAACTAATAAATTAATCGGACATTTTTTGAGATGTTGGTCGTAGGGAGTATTTTGGAATAGATCACGATACGTTGATTGTGTTGTTACTATAATATTGAGTTTGCGAAGTGTCGATACGATCAGATTATTTGGATTATTAAGAAAAAGACTAAGTAATATTAAGATTTCATATTTTAATTGTTGATCGCCTGCGTGTGGGGTAATATGTCTAAACAAGGTTTCTAAGTTTTTCTTTCCTTCAGAGATTTTGGTTTAATTTTTTTTCATGCGTTTCGGAGTAAATTTTTCAATGTCAATGTTAATCAATTAATTGTGTGTTTATTTGAATTCATTATGCGACCCGGATAGAGTTTCCATGTTACATTCTTTAGAATTTTCGAAAGTTGATCGAGGCTACCGAGTCTCCCAAATTATTAATTTACAGTCAATATTGAGATTGTGACAGGAGGCAGAGGGTCTAGGAGGAAAATAAACACAACTAACTTTAAAGGTTGATTTTTTCGAGCTAGGTGAGTGGTGTAGTGATTGCCATTTCACACACCAATACATAAAACAACTATTGTCACAATACACACAAATTAACAGGGATAGATTCTGGAAGCTCACTTACTCCTTCTTTCTACTCTCGTCATTAATTTCGAGCGAATGTAGTTCAATTTCGTAAAATTTTTACCCGTATCCAACTTGTAGAGCGAATGGCGGCTTATACAACGATGGCCACCTTTTTCCGTATACGCGAACATTTCCGAAATGTTGCGAAACTAGCTTTCTTAAATTTCCAAAACATTTTCCCACATATTTAAAATCCTGACATTTTTGAAAAAAAGAAATACGCTATTATATTCGTTATGGCTGGCTGGCTGTCCGACTGAAATCTCAGCAATTACAATAGCTAGAGACTTTCACTAAAAACTTTCTGATGTAGTGTAGATGTACAGGCTCTAGTCAATTTTGAGTTAGATTACTCGTGAGATCGATAAATGAAGAAAATAATTTCGATATGGTTTTCAGAGGTGCGATAATTTTACCGTTAGATAGCGCTACCAGTATAACAACTTAATTATTAGCGCATTTTTGAAAAAAAAACTTGTATTCGTTATGGCTGGCTGTCCGGCTGAGATCTCCGCAATTACACTTGCTAGATATTTTAAATTTTCACTAAAAGCTTTCTGTTATAGTGTAGATGTGCAGGCTCCAGTCTATTTTGAGTTAGATTACTCGTGAGATCAATAATTTTGAACTTTGCTAATGAAATACTGATGGGCATTACCAAAAATGCGCTTTCATCATGCATTTGCTGATTTACAATTTGTTTCACTTATAATTGCACAAGAGGTTTGCATTGTCAACAAACAAAAATGCGACACCGAAGGTGTAGGCGTCTGTTTAAGTACGCATAAAATGTAAACAAACTAACCTTTATTTTATAGCATATGTTAAATTAACATTTTAATAGGTTTGAGTGAGTGGTCGCTCTTTAACCGTGAGGATACATAAAGTGATCACTTTAACTGCAAGGGTAGATAAAGTGAAACAGATCATAATGCATTCTAATGACATCTGTCATTCCTATTTCAAATGGAACGCGAAGTACGATACAAAATGACGTTCAGAACATATGACAATGCTGTTTCTATGGAAACGACCGCGGCGGCAGAGCCTAAGCTATTTTTGATGTCTAAATTAAATTAAATTGATCGGTAACTCATCTTAAATATCGGCGTTTTAACGAAAGCTGTACGTACATGTAATGAATGCCTCTTCATAGGTACGAAGCGGAAACGACATGTAGTTCACCGCCAATAATTCTTTCAAATTGTTCGATCGGATTTGAAATATTGCCTCTACACGTTGATCAATTGTTAGTGTGTATGGAAAACCTCTCTTGGAACAAACATTTAGCAGTTTCGCCACCACATTGTTTATAATTAATACCGCGTATACACGGGGTCAGTACATACAGTAGCTGGCCTGTCCGGTGTAGTGAAGTAACGTTTACACAAAACCAGTTCATTGGAACCAGCCCGAATGTCCAGTCGGGCCGGAGCCATGGATGAGGGTACATCATTAGTGTCCTTTGAGGGCATTAATAAAGTGTTTCGCCAATTATGTCGCGATTTTATGTGATGTGCTCCAGGAAGTGTTGGAAAATATGAAAAAATTGACTAAAAAGTGGATTTTGAGAATCGATATCACCGAAATTAAATGCAAATTCTCAATCAATGAAGCAAAAATAACCCAAATCCTTTGTTGCGATCCGCTTCGTATCAATAAACGTAATACAAATCTTCGTGAAAGTAATTCCCATAGGTTAACTGCTTTAGGAATATTAACATTACTTCAAACAAAATTGATATCAAATTCCCTATCAATAATCGCCCACATCAAATCAAAATTTAAAATAACTTAGTTATTGACGTGGGTAATATTCTCTTCTGGTAACGATTAATCTTATCTCTCCGTGAAAATTACCGATTTCTTTATAAATATAGGAACAACTTTGAGGAACCATTCGTTACTGTTAGCGATCCAAGAAAATGAAATTCTCTGTTTATCACAATGAGTTTTACTGTCTGTTCACTCAATCCCATTTTTATTTGAAAGGCATCTCTCCGACTGGAAAATGTTTCTTCGCGTAAATTGTACCAGTGATAAATCAATAACCTTGCTATGAATCGGTCTACTAAAAAATGTTTCCTCGACCCGTAATTGACTGTAATTCGCCTATTCGCACATGTATAAAAAATTGCAGGTAACCTGCATATTTGCAAAAATCCGGTTTCAATTACAACTTAAAGACGCGATTGAAAAATGACAGTAACGTTCTTGTTTAAAACGTGTTTACTCAAAATGAAAGCGCGACTTGAAAAACTTTCACAAACGAATTGCGCTTGCTCTCTCTTGAATTTTAACCATTAAATCTTCACTTATACGCGAAATAAAAATGTTTCGTATTCAAATAGTACGTGCTCACTCCCACAACCCGCGTACAATCTAGTCTCCCTAGCGTTTATCTCAAAAACAGCTTGTGGTCTTATCGAAATGCACACGTTGTTATCGCTCTTATTCGAGACATACTTTACCTCACGTTCGCTATGAAGCGGTATATGTCAAACTTCTTTAGGTTTACTACTTAAAAAGCAAATAGAATCGACTAAACCACAACTAGCAGTAGTGGTGTAAAACCTAGACCACGAATAGTCTTGGAGCGGTTTTTTTGTGGATGAATCTGCTATTTAGATAACCATTTAAAATGTTGTGGTAATGACATTGTCTACTTTAAGAAGAACGTTTCAGTTAATTTAAATTTCTAAAAAAACGGCTGGGGGCAAATGAGTTCTCGGTCTATTATCATTCTTTCTACACGAATTGCAGAATATCAACGTTCAGCAACCAATTCCGGAAAGAATAATAGAAGATTCGATGGAGCGGGCTGAAAATTTGTCTCTAAAAATAAAACGCCTGGGCCGTTTAAATTTGTCGTTCGTGTAAGCTTTAAAGAAAACTCTACATTACACTAATTTCCTTCATCATTAATATTACTCAAAACGAAAATTGGATTTCTCAAATACAGAAAATCCCATTTAAAACTGTATCATTAATTAATTTAACTAGAACGCTTAAGGTTTAGTATTTATCCATTTAAATTTCTTCAGGTAGAATTAATTGAATGAAAAACTCGCCGTTTTTCAGTCGCCTTTGAACCGTGTAGCGAGAGTAAATAGGGTTAGGGGGGAAATTTAATTTTTCCCATGATTTATTGATGGTAGGCAATTTAACACCAACCGTCGTGTTTCGATAATAAACGTCGGTGTGTGACAGGCGTAAATAAAGTGCAGATTTCAAGACAAATAGCATTTGGCATTCATTACAACATCTTCGCAATCCGCAAAAAAAGACGAATCCTTAGTTGCGATTTAAGAAAATCTCTGAAAGCACACTTAAATGTTTGTTATAAAGGCAATCCTAATCTGATAAATAAACCAAGACAAATGAGGGTATCTGGAACAGTGGGACAAAAGCAAGACTTGGGGGCGATTACACAACAAAATTGCTCGGTTTCTGAAGTAGGATTAAAGGATAAAAACTATAGGCAATGCAAATCTTAAATAATGGAAGGGGACCGTGCCTTAGCATCCGTTCTAAAGTAAGCAATGCATTTTTTATTAAAAGAGTGGGTGGGAGATAATGAGGTTTAATATTTTATTACAACTAGCAGCTCTTTAGTTTCAAGAGTGTGGCATTCTAAATAGGGGATGCGAGCCATGCTAACTTAATAATTAGGAATTTCGAAACGCAGTCGTGTTCGCAATTAAGGGGAAATTATATGCCAAAACGTCATTTTGAAAATATTTGCATATTATATGCGCTTAGATTTTGAATTCAAAGGTGGTGACACAAGTGTCATTTAAGGTGTCTAACGTGACAGTTACAAACGATTCTAAACATCTTCCTCCATATTTTCGAATGTCAGTTTGGTATTACTACATTTATCACACAGTTTTAGGAGACTATTTTAAAATCTCAGAACAGATCTACTGACCGAGTGGTATCAAACACCCACACGTTGAACAATAATCTGCCATAGATTTTGCATATTTCATGTAATTATCTAACTTGGTCCTTTTCCAATTTTGAGTAAAAAAAAATTATCAAAGTCCTCGTGTGAGATCGAAGGGACTTCAGCGCATTTTTGTGTGGCAGATCAGTATTCTATTAGCCACTTTCGACTCAACCATCAATAACAGATCTTGTCGAAGGCTACTACATTCACTAACCGTTTCCCACTTTCCGCGTGCACCCGCAATTCGCTTTTAAAGTTAAAATCGTGTCGGGGGCTACCACATTCCCTTTGACGGTAGCCACTTCCGACGTCCCGTTCACCCGCAATTCGCTTCTATTGGCGACACGAGAAAGAGAGACAGCGATTCGAGATTTACGA
This sequence comes from Photinus pyralis, assembly GCF_008802855.1. NCBI lineage: Eukaryota > Metazoa > Arthropoda > Insecta > Coleoptera > Lampyridae > Photinus > Photinus pyralis. The sequence goes on along the minus strand of NW_022170596.1, from coordinate 22,179,471 downwards.
AACGTTAAACCGCGTGAGTTCGCAACGGAAGGTAAAAGGCGCCCGAAGTTGACTACTTTTCGAAGACGCGCGCGCGCGCCTCGCAAAAGGTCGTTAATTTCGCCCCTAGGACAAAAAACAAAATTCCGCCACGCAGGAGTTGTGCGCGTTTACAACATCTTTCCGCCGACACCAATTTGAAAAGAATCGGACCAAAACTGTAGTAGAAGATAGGAAAAAACTGAAAAACCTTCACGTTAGTATACTACGCTCGAGGATGACGCCCAGATGTCGCCAGCCCCACATCATGTAGCCATGTCCCTAAGGTTGACAAATTTCACGGCTTTGTAGATACACGTACACCCGTTGCCTTTCTACAAGAGTTCTTCTACGCGCCCACATTTGCAGCCAGCCAGCCAGCCAAAGTGAGATTAAAAGATACTTTTTACAAATAAATTTGCAAAAATGCGCTAAAAAGGACGAGCTTAACTGTAACAATCGTTCTTTACGCCTCATGTATAACTAGTTTGGAGATTACAAAAGGAAAGAAACCAAATATTCGAAAAACACACGTAATTAACCATAGCACCATAGAATCTACCAGCTTTAAGGAACACCCGGTACATGGATGAAGTTGGACGTGCGGTTCGTTACTAAAAACCGTATCGTCTAGATATAACTATTTATATTCTAGAAGGTGCGGAATTAATTGCGTTAATATATCGTACCGTATTGCAACCGACGATGATAAAAACCGTTCCCGTAGAGATATTTAAATTACCTTTGCTATTGACCTAAACATTCTAAGTTAAAAGAGGTATATCTGGGCTTATGAATTTAGAAATTTTAAGCCGGCCAATTAAGTCAGTACAATCAACCGTAGTTAATGTGCAAACGTTATCAAAATGAGTTTTGGTGTCAAATGACGCGCGCTCAATCAACATGAATTTTAAGATTAGTCCCAGACTTTTATCACATTAGGAGACCGAGTAATTAATTAAAAAACTTTTAATTTTGAGTGTTATTATCCGAGTTTGCCGAGTTCTTTGGGAAGCCCAGCGTTCCCCTCTCAAAATTGCAGAATATAATGGTTGGGAGAGCCAGGTGCGTTTCCTCAAACCCGCCGCATAAACGGCCAACTAGCTCAGGGTTAAACAAGAAAATATAAACTTGAGATCTGTCACAGCGGTAGTTCTGGGCATTTGATCTTCGTCCCTCGTTGCAGTTACCAATAGTTGAGCGTCACTCAGTTTCTAATTTAACTCTCCACGTATGAAATTGAGAAGATACGAGGGTAGTAATAACAGTAAAAATCAATTTTGGTACAACAAATGGCAAAAATAAAAATTCTATCCACAATGGGATAGCGTATGACAAAATACAAAATACTCCAAAATACAAGTACAAGTAAAACATATAAGGCAACTCTTACATTGCATAAAATAACGTTGACGTCAAGAAGTGAGCTCAGTTCTCACATCCAAAACCTGAAAATAATCAAAAGAACCCAAGCCGCAGAGCTCGGTATATAATTAATTGACTAATACCTGAAGGGCCGCGCTCTACTCGTAATATGCTTCAGGTACGGTACTTAATCGGCCAACCTCTCCAGAAGGAAGTGGTGGGATCCATCATTCACTTTTCAAACTCGATCATAACTTAAACCGAGATGGCTAAGATAATAACTAGGTACTAATGTTAACAAATCACTTGAATGTGATATCATTTAACCCAGGTGGAAGATATGTCAAAAGTGTTGGCACTCGCTGGCAACGGTGAATTTAATCCAAGGTTACACACTCATACGCCCAACGGAATTGTAGGTAAAGCGAAACTTAAGCTGGTCCTTACAGTTGAATTGAATTTGAACTAGCATTAAAACTAAAAATGGAAACCCTAAAGGAAATCAAGGGTAACCCTCTTCGTTGGTGTCATAAAATGTACATACCTCTTAAATAAGAGGGCTAATTGTAGATGAAGCGACAATTGTCGATGGAAAATTGTCGCATAGCAGATGACAGCCGAATCTAAAGAAAAGGTACACTTCATTTACGGAAAATTCAAATGGCGGTACTTACGATAAGCCAGAAAAAACGCGATTATATATTAGATTTATTTCGAGTCAATTAGACAACACGCAAGTTTCGTGAATTACAAAGGCTACGTGCAAAATTCTTTGCATTCAATTCAATTAATGAATCTGAAATGAAAAGAAATTACCATAGGGACACGTTTTGACTTTCTGGAAGAAAACATTGCTGTATAATGTTGTTTAAAAACTAGTTTAAGGGTATCATTGTAGCCAGCGCGCAATTATAATTGTGGTCTAGAAATTCAACATTGTGTATAATACGTTTTGCGTATCCCTCAAGAGACGCCCTTAAAAATTGAAATTTTTGTGTATTTGTTAATTGATTATTAGTATGTATAATAGAAATAAATGATGTTTTAAATTCGAGCCAATATTCATAATTACCTTTAAATGTAGGCAATTTGATTTTGGGTAAAATGACCCCTTGTAAGGAGTCTTTAAAAATGTTGGAATTGACTTGCGGGGTTGAAGATGAAGGAGTATTTTCATCAATGAAGGTCTTTAATTTGCCAAGAACTTGACAGTACTTTGTTTCAAATTCCTCGCGTTCAATAAATTGATTATCTAAATCGGAATCCTCACACAATCCATCGATTTGTAATTGAATTGTGTCAAATTCTTTAGAAAGAGATTGGTAATGCTCATATTTAAATTTAACATCAGCTAGCAATGGGGCGTTATCTGAGAATGAATTGACGTATTTTTCTAAAATTGTTAATTTTTGTTTAATGGAGCCTCTGCTTCGAATTAATAATTTCAAATTTTCTGCCATTATAACTTTTGAAGGATATTGTTATCGTTGTTAATAAACTTGTAAATAATTTGATAAATTGTGAATATACAAACAAGCAAGACCTTTAGAACAATAGTTAACACAATGGAATAGAAATGGAAAATAGACGAAAGGACTTACTCGCTGTGAAAATGGATGACGTCGGTGGTGAAAATAGATGACGTCGGTGTACTCGTAGTCGTAGATGGTTACGTCGGAAAATAGCCGCCGATAAATCGTTGAAATAATTCGGCTGGAAGGACCAAAACTTCTTATGTAGAAAAATAGCGCTGGTAAGAATGCACATGTAATTTATTTAACATTGAAAAATACGAGTACATCTTCTTGATGTTCACATTTACATGGTTCTAAACGAAGTCACTAATTTTACATAGTTTATTAAGCCAGGTAAACTCGCTGACAATAAGCGGGAATGCGCTAAGTGGGGGTGCGCGCTGGCTACAATGATACCCTTAAACTAGTTTTTAAACAAATGTTAACACTTATTTTTATTTTTAGGTGAGTACCTTGGGCGAAGACCTTCAACTTTTTAATCTTCTGCGCGGTGAGTTTTGTGTCAGTACGAAGTTATAGCTTATTCCTTAAGGGTTTTTGGAGTATCAAGACACTAATCAGATAAAATTAGATTTAAAATATAATGTATCTATGTCTATCTATTATTATCCTGTCGCACATTTTGCTTATACGTCTTATAAAAATCAAAAGGGCGAAGAACGATAAATAGGATAACAGCGAAGAACGATATGGTTCTACAAGCCAAAAAGGAAAGTAGTTCTCCTATTGAGGATTGTCTTTAAATTTAGTTCTTTAATTATGTAGAAGATCCCCCTTCGCAGTTATAAAAAGTTAAGTCGTCTTTAGTTGTAAATTCGATCGTTAGGGATTTCAAAGCCAGATACGGTTGCTTATTTTCTAACCAGGGCAATCTTAATTATGACTATATTTCAAGGAGGTAAGTACAGCAGGATGACCAAACTGCATACTCCTTTTTATTTTGACTTGAAAAAGAGCCAAGAAGACTAAGAATGCTTGCGGTCGGTTACGGTTTTGGAATTTCAGAAGCCACAGGTAAACTCAATCAGCGGTCAGTCAGGGATCTTACGGACACACGGCGGTAAAATAATCTACAACTACAAATTTCGGGAAGGGAACGCTGGATTTTCCAACCAGCACGGTGAACTCGCTCAAACTTAAAACTTCTTTAATTAATTGCTCGACTTCCTGATATCTTAAAAATCTGGTACATGACTGAACCATCTAAATTAATATTAGCGCGCTTTCAATGACACTAAACCCAACCAAATCAGACACAAATCAAACTAATAAACGGTACGGAAATCTCAAAATGTTAATTTCCAGAAATAAGAAATTTCATCAAAACATGCCATACCTATAAATTAATCTTGGCAATTTTGAGTGCGTTAAATTTAGATTGATTGAATTTAAGTGCCCTTGAAAGTAATTGGAAGAAAGCGGCAAATAAATGAAAATTATAATAGCGTTTACAGCGCGGGCGATGATGAAATTATCGTATACACTAGCAACTGGATCATTTAAACAGAAATGTCTTAAATACGCAAAAAAATGTATCGGAACAACAAAATGAATCAATTACGAATAAGCCTTAATTCTAAAAGAACCTACACAAAACATTTTCAGCTCAATAATCGCTTAAGAGATTGATTTGAACGTTCTCAAAAAGCAGGCGTACTTCCCTTTCCCAATTATTCTCGTTTGAATGGCTTCGTTATATACTTTTTGCTTGTAAATTCCGAATTCCTGACAATATAAAAAGATTATTAAATCTTGGCGCCTTTCTAGTCGGATTAGCGCTATTATTTTATTGTGGCAGATTTATCGATTCAGATACAAAACGCCAAATGGTAGACACTAAAAAACTTTTCTAGCGTAGGTGTTTCCGTAACTGTCTGTATTTATTAGTTTTACACGCGAGGGAAGCGCGTTTTCAGCAAAAGAAGCGCTTTCAAAAAGATAATTCGCAAAAAACACCCCTCCGGTTGTATTGATGCGATTTTGTCGGTTGTAAGATTTGTTTACAACTCGGGCGCGTTTCTTGAATCTTGAAACCCATTAGTGACGTGAGGTGTAAATAAAATTTGCGAGCGTCGTCGATCGATTCTCGTTTAGGTTTTTTCTTCGAATTTAATAACGAAATGTAGACGTATAAAAAATAAGATACTCAATATTCAGATTGGTTACATCAACAGAACGGGGAAATAAATACGTTTCTCATTTTATTTCGTCGCACTGTGAATGTATTCTTGTGTGTATTCATCTATTTGTCGTTGATCGGAAATGTGATACGAATCCTTTACATGCTAGAGATTTTGAGAACAACTCGTGCCACAATTCTGGCAGCTTACAGGAAATGTTTTTACATTTCTCCCTTTGCAACTCATTTGCGGCATCAACGGATGACATCACGCAGCGACGAACTACTTTGCTTCGAAATAACTGAGAATAAAAGCTTTAGTGGTGGATAATTTGGGAGTGACACCAGTTTCATTGTTCAGGGGTAGGTTGGTGAACTGCAGTTATTGAATTCTTATGCTTTATATAATCTCGTGCGATTGAATTAAAATAACGGGAAATTAAATCGATATCCTATAGCTAGTGTATTTTAACGACCTCTCGTTACACCAGTTATACTATTATGGCATCATTGTATTTGTGGCAAATGGTCGCACATCTCATTGGAAAACAACGCGGGGTGTGGTTGTCAGTGGCAGTTGCTGCGAAAAGATCAATTTCCGCCCTCAAATTTCCATTTCCATTTTGTCACCTTTTAATTTCCGCTGATAGATCTACAACTTTTCATCGAATAAAAAAATTTTGTCCTGTTTCAACACTCCGTTCTCAAACATACATCATATTTCCGTTACTATAATGATACATTAAGTCGAACGATTGAAACTCGGTGAAACCTACCACTTCCGACGCTTCTTTCACATCTATTCACATTTGAAATGTTGACTTCACCACCAGATGCATTTTGTCGAAAACTTGCACTTTTCTCGTTGCGAATTACTAGTGATCCCACCGATAAATACGTCTGCTTCATAATTCCCATTTAATGGAACTGTGCCTTACCCTAAATAATGGCATTCCCCCTCACCCGAAGCGCATCCTGGTAATTCGATAAATTAAAAAATGGTCAAAATAGTTATATTACCGAGAAACCACAATAAAACTTTAATAAAGCGAATACATTTGAACAACAAAGCTTCATTATCGGCGAACAGTTACAACAGTTGTTCACCGATGATGGCAGCTTTGTTGTTGAAATTCGATCCTTGTACGAGTATAACATTTTATTGCGGTTTGTTGGTGTTTTTGTTTCAGCTTTTGTTGCCTCAACGGCTGCAAGGTTTCAGAGTTTCCTGTATTTTCATTTTTCTATTAATGTTTATTTGAATTTTTCAAATAGACAAGCTGACAAAAAAAGGTTGTATAAGAAAAGAAACCTAAAAGTTATAACTGATGTTAAAAAATCAGTCGGCTCCTCTGTAGTCAATTTGTATTTCAGCGTTACCTCAATTGGTTAGACCACCAACAATACACACTGCTACATGATCTCCTTGAGTGAAACCAACGATGTATCTATCCTTCTCAGTTTTGCATATTCTCTTCATTTATTGTTAAACACAATAGCTGTACAATATTTGACTAGAGATGCACAAATACCTATTTCTGTTACCGTTGAATAAATTACTTATTCAATGCATTTACTGCATTTTTCTATAATGACACCTTTTGTCAATTACCTGGTTTTCAGGTAATTAGTGGACTAGATTAGCATTTTTTGTTATAACATTTTTTAATTGCCCCTTTATTTCTTGTGATTTGCTCTAATCATTTTTACTGATTTATAGATTTTTATAGTTATTAGGTACATGTGCATGAATCAATTCACTTAGGTATGGTAGATCCTAAAAAAACCAGCACTTCGAACACCTAAAGTAAATCTTTCTTTACTTATATATATATACAAGGGTGAACAACAACAAAAATTGTATGATTTTCATAAAAATGGTAGCTAACATTTAAAATTCTGTTACAATGATTAAAAGTATCTAAATAAATCCTTTTCTTTTCAAAAATTAATAACAATTGTACATTTTAACGTATTACTTATTTATATCTATCTTTCTTCCACTAGGCGACAATCACACTTACTCCACCCGAAACTCTCAAGTTTTGACCGTCCCAGTCCATTTTACAGCCAAATATGAAAGAAGTCCATTATACAATTGTGTAAAGGCATTTAATGCACTTCCTTCTGATATTAGAAAAATTAAAAATAAAAATAAATTTAAAGCTGGACTTAAAAACTACCTAATGGACCAATGTTTTTACAAAGCAACGGACATGTATATGTGATATAATATTTATATTTTGTTCTTTTGTAATTTTTATGTATATGTGTGTTTTTTATACCAAACATTCATTGTGACCATGTCTATGTCAATAACGTTGATCAGAGACAATAAATTATTATTATTATTATTATTATTATTATTATTATGGTCGGTGTTTCTTGTGAGAACTCAGGTCTAGCCTGGTTAACTAATCCCACGGATTAAAATTAAGTAACGATTAGTGTCTGTGTCTGTGTCTGGTGAAGTTATGTAGGGTCCTTAAAAAAAAAAAAA
>NW_022170596.1:22148341-22169363 GCF_008802855.1 Photinus pyralis | reverse complement strand
GGGTAGTGGATTTTATCGTTCCTTTAGGAGCCACAACGCATTAAAAAAAGGTTAACTCAGTTCTTTAGAAAAGTTGGAAAAAATGGGCGTTTTTTGATCGCTTGTAAAAATTTGTCTATTGGACCGATTTTGTTTTTTTATCGACGCAGAATTTTGTTTTCTTTAATTTACTAAAGAAGTGTTATTCATAAAATATGGACCGCTTTTGAGTTTTAAGCGAAAAACTGAAAAAACTCCGAACGTTTTGAGGTTTTTTGACTGCCAAAAGTTGTACCGGGAAAAAATTGGTGTGCACTCTTCAAATACATGTTATTTGGACCCAAATGGACCATTTAAAACGTTAAAATCGTTTACACCACATTTTGCAGGAATCGGCCCTTCTGACTGCTCCGCATACTGGACTATCTGAGGAAACTGATAATTTTAGATGGGAAATATACACTAACTTGTAATTTAGTCATATTTGATTTGATCTAACTAAAAAAGTGCTACGCTTCTGGTAGTTTGAAAGCATTGTTATAAAACGGAGTTCATATTCAGCACTACTTATGATATAATATGTGAAGTACCTAGTATTGTACGTACCCCCCGCCCCGTCGAAGGTAAATATTATTACAGCCCCATTATAGGGTTTTTTTTATTTCTTGAAGCATCCTGATGGGATGCAAAAGGTTTTAGAAATAAAAAATTATTTCCAATGTACCTATAATAGGATATCCATTTTTCGTCTTGGGAATATGTTATTATGATTTACAAATCAACAGCACTCAAATAAATAAATAATAAATAGTAATTTATCTAATCCATATCATTAGGAACGGCGTAACAATGTGTAGGGTAATGCCAGGTAGTTTCTTTTGTTTTCCCTTTCAAGTAATGAGTTGTCGCCTCAGGCGTTATAAGTGCAATTTGAGTTGCCTGCAATTTGAGTTACCTATCCTTACGTTGGCTTTTAATTTTTTTCTGAAGATCGCGAAACATATTTTTTTAAATATATGCCTTATCATAATAGATGGAAATAATATCTTTAAGTACCTCCGTAAGGAATACTGTCGGATTTCCAAATTGGTGCTGTACGTTTTTCTACCCTCATTACAACGGCTGTTATCTACAAAAAACGATTTTTCTATCCATCGATCTTCCTAAAAAACTAAGACCGATTTTTTTAAAGTACCGTCGTTCTTTTCATCATTGCAAAGAATATCCACGATCGAGAATTTGTTAGATTTCAACTACAAAAGCAGCATTTCATAAGAAAGTTTAGCTATTTTTCCAATATGGCGTATTGACTACAGAGGAGCCTTAAACACATACTTGTCTTTTTCCGTTTCATATTTGTGTTTTAAGTGCTTAGTATCAAAACAACAGTCGCCAATGGTAATGTTTTCCAAGATATTAAGGCTCTTATAAGTCTTGCATTTTGTCCGATAAACAAGATATATATGAAATTGCAGTTTTCCCGACGAAATTAGTGTATAATTAACTGAAAAGTGATTTAAAAAAATTATATCTGGCGGACATCTATGAAAGGAGACATCAGGGAGCTTTTTACGACTCTACAGTGCGAAGACCTCGTCCCTCAAACGGACGGACGGGCGAACGGAAAATGGTCGTAATAGCACATTCTATTTTTATCATATCAAAAATATATCAAAAAATAGTTTTAACAAACCCTTGGTAATTTTTTCTCAGCTTTCTGATGGTGCTAAAATAAAATGTTTATCACTTGTAAGTTTAGAGTATATCACGTCAACTTTATTATTTCTGATGGACGCCATATTGGATTTTTATGTCATTCAATAGAGAAAAAAATTACAAAACTAGTGATGCTAAACACTCAGTATTTAATTTGGGAATCAACCTTGCATTTTTGCCTTGAAGTTTACAATGCATTTCTTAAAATTTAAAACTAGCATCTTGTAGAGGAAAATAAGTGACCGTAATAATGTGTCATTTATTTTGAAATACCTTTTAAATAACTTCGGTAAAAAATTAAAACGATCTACCTATCTCTTACCGTTTCCGAGATTCCCATGCTGGCCCTCAAATTTGAATCAGCCTGTATATTAAGCATTACAGGCCTTGAAGACCTATGGCTTGATGCACGACTCTTCTCCAGTCGTTCCTATCTCGTGCTCTGCTGCGCCATTTGCAATTCCGAGAGCTGTTATAGGTCTCTATCCATCTTTTTTTGATCTTCCACGCTTCCTATTTCCCTGAAGTTGTCCATTTAATTATTGCACCAGTTGCCCATTCTTCGTGCATGGCCCAGCCATCTTAACCTTTGCGCTTTTATGCGGCTTACTAGATCTACATCTTGGTAGAGGTCCCTTAATTCTTGATTTGTTCTTCTTTCCCAGATACCATTCACTTTCTTCCTTTCATATATCCGTCGTAATATTTTTCTTTCCCACGTATTCAATTTTCGTTCGTCGTCTTTTGTCATTGTTAGTGTTTCACACGCGTATGTTATCACTGGTTTAATTACTGTTTTGTACATTTTTAATTTTGCCGATTTCGATACCACTTTAGATGTTAAAACTGTTAGTAGGCTGCCACTACACCTGTTACCAGCTGCAATTTTATTTGTCTGCTATGTTCCCCCTCTGTCGTAATTACTACTCCTAGATATTTAAAACCTTTCACCTCTTCATAAGTTTGGTCTCCTACTATTTTTTTGTTCTACTCATTAACATATATTTGGTCTTGTTACTGTTAATTGTTAGACCCACTTTCTGTGTCTCGCTTTTCTGCTTTTTCTATTTATTTTCGACCTTCCACTAGCAAATTGAATAGGATTGATGACAATGTTTCCGCTTTTATTCAGCAATTCTGAAAAGTACTCGGCCCATCTGATCACTATCCTGTCATTTTCTCCTATAGTTCCCTCCTTATCTTTGCAGAAGGTTTAGTTTAAAACCTGTTTTCCGTTGTCTTACTACTTTATAAAATCCTCTGATGTCTTTAGACGTATATTTCCCTGTAATTCGTCTAATCTTTGTATGTCGTATTCTCGTTTCATCCTTCTTATCAACCGATTTGTTCTTCGTTTTATTCTGCGTAATCTTCTCTATTTTCCTGCGCTTCGTTTTGTAGTAGTAATGCTTTTGCTTTATTCCTTTGTTCGATAGCCATATTGAATTCCTGGTCAAACCACACTGCTTTTTGCTTGTACTCTTTTCTTTCTCTCGTTAATGTTTTGCTTGCTTCTTCTATTGAATGCTTTATCTGCTTCCACATTTTCTTAACTTCGCTTGTTTTTTGATTTGATGTTCTATCTTGAATTGCTTTTTCATAATTTTGCTTACTCTCTTCATTTCGGAAATAGTAGTTTTGGTTGTTCTCTATTTTTTGTGCGTTTTCCTAGGTATTTCCTTCTTACATTCTACTCTTACTAAGTATAGTGGTTCGTATCATAGTCCGCTCCTCTGCAACTTCGCACGTCCTGTATTTGTGCTTCATGCCTACCTTTTACAATCTTCAACATGGTCTATTTGGTTCTTCGTTTTTCCATCCGGTGATACCCAAGTCTCTTTTTGTATTTCTTTTAGTTGAAAACATGTACTTTTTACTAGCATGTTCCTTCCTGTTGCGAAATCTATTAATCGTCGTCCATATTATCATTAGTATGATCGTGCTTGCTAAAGTTTCCTATAGTTGGTTTATACAGGGTGTTTTTTTGGGAGCTTTAGTTAAACGTTTCTGGGAAAGGAAAATAGGTAGGTTTTTGAAAATTTGTACTTAGGAGTTACTCTGAAGGCCGAATCGATGTAAAATATTTTCAAAATGGCCGCACTTCCGGAAACTCTAGAAGTAGATATCAACTTCGAAATTTTAAATGGCCACCCCTATTTTTTATTGCATTTTTGGATTGTACGTGAAATTTCAGTTCTTTTGATATCCACATGTCGATATCTGTCATTTATGGTTTTTAAGTTATTTTGATTTTAAGAAAAAACCAGGTGTCAAATTCTTGACAGAATAGCTTCCTAGCTGAAACCAAAAATTGCCAACATATGTACGCACTTACAGACGGGAAAAATTTATTCTTTAAAAGTTGCTTAAACGTCAACATTCTCAGAAAATTGCCAACAAACGTACGTACGTACATACAGACGGAAAAAATAAGAAAGGTGCATTTTTTACGCATGCATTTTGTTTGCTTTTATTAGAGGGACCTACCATCTAAATTTCGTTAAAATTGTTCCATAAATAAGAAAGTTGCATTTCTGCGCATGCGCAACACGATTTTTGCGCATGCATTTTGTTTGCTTTTATTAGAGGGACCTACCATCCAAATTTCGTTAAATTGCTTCAGAAACAAGATCGTTGCGTTTTGCACATATGCAACACAATTTTTTGACTTTGACAATTTTTTCTCCGTTTTTTGATAATATAACCCGGCCCAATTTTTTGTAGGTTGTACACAGGAAAATAAGGTCTTCCAAATAATAGAATAAAAATTTTAGGTTGCTATTTGAAAAAAAAAGTTCGATGCCGTTACGGCGCTCCAAAAATTTTTTTCAAAAATCCGGCCCGTTATTTTTCTGTTCGGTATGCCTAAAACATATATTCAAAATTTCAACAAAATCCGTCGAGCCGTTTTCTCAGAAAATTGCCAACAAACGTACGTACGTACGTACGTACATACAGACGGAAAAAAATTTTATTCTTTAAAAGTTGCTTAAAATGGTTTAAAACGTCGACATTTGATGAAATTTTGAAATGTTCAAAAAACGGCTATCGCAATAGCTACCTAGCACATGCTAGGAAGCTAATTATAGGTAATTATCGATTTCCATTATCATTAAATAATATCGGACTAAACCAATTTTTAGATAAATCGGCAACAATTTTATTTATATTATTATTAATGTAACGTAAAGCACGATGAAGCCTTTGCGGCGTAAAAACTTGTGGGGTACATTATTAAAGGCGGAAAAAGTAATTTCGAAATATGTTCCCCCAAGTTTCCTACTAACCCAGTTCAAAATAAAAGTTGGTTTCAACCCTTTGCCCAAGTTTTTCACAACTCAGTGCGGCGTTAGATATTCCAGTTAGAGTTCGAAGGTGATATTAAACTTTTAGATTTTGCAGAACGACACGAACGATAAAGGTCACATCTTTTAATAATTTATTGGAGATCGGTTCCAATGAAGGGATACGGAAACAAACACCATAACAATCAAAAATTAATGCATTTCAATAACAGCATAGAAATAATGTGCGTTTATTTTTCAGTTTGTGATGGGGAGAATAAATTATTATCACTTAGTTGCCGTGAAAAAATGTCTGTGCTATATAGTTTTAGTAATTGTACATTTGGGGTAGGTAAATTCTTGACCTCGGCGTTTTACTTATAATAACATATCATTTTCGGGTTTCTCTGGATTGCCAGCACGGCACCATAATTATATGACCGATTATCTTATGGGAACAGCGACGAAGCGTCCCCTTTTCTATTTATGCCGTAGATGGCACTTATGCAAACTATGCGAGATATTTACAATGAAAGAATTCAGTTGCTAGCAATCATGACGAAGCACAGTAGGGGTAGGTAATCCTAAACACGCGATTTCAATTATTTTAGTAGTACACAGTTTTGCTAATTCATAAGCTTTCTAGGGCGATTAATACTTAATTAGGATCACTGTTTTCGTTGAACAAACCCAACGTTTGCAAACGTTTTCCGTTCGAAATGGAAGCGAAAGTAAACACAATTAAAATCTCTCGAGACATACTAAGTGTCTCGAAAATGGCACTTAATACGGTAGGCAGTTTATTGTTGTTTTCGTTTTGGAGGGTTTACCTGTAATTAACCCCCTACGGAGGGAATTCTTGTAAAACAAACGGGAGGCATTTGTTTCTCTCGCGCACATTCACTCATACAGCTAAGTACACTTTTGCGGTAATTTTTATGCGAATTTCTGCAGAATACAATGTGCAATGCGTCTATTGTACTCGTAGTATGTCCTAGTTCAGTTTAGAGAGTTAGTGCTGTTATTTCATGCAGTCCAGGCATCATAATGTAATGGTAATGAAGTTGCGGGGCTTACCGCAGTAAACAACAAATGAAAAGAGAACTGGAGCGCAATTTATACAATAATACAGAGGTCCTCGCTTCGCCCAGGGATTTAAAAGGAATGACCCCTAATTTTCAAGTCATTGTTCAAAGTACCTGAATAGAAATATGTCTCAATAGTTAAGGTCTAGACAAATTCGCGATTTATCGCAAATTGACTTAGTTTTATATGTTGCAACAGTGTACCTACATCCAAATTTAGGATAGCAGAAAATATGCAAAGTTAATTCTTATCGCAATGGATTAAAAAATGTGCCAACAGCACAGATGCCTTCTCCAATTTAGCGATTTTTAGTACCCCCAAAAAAATTTCTCATTTTTACTTCGGTTAGCTCCACCAAGATAACTTCCGTTCGTCTACGCGGCTGTGTCAATCGTCCACCCCAGATTTCATCCCCCTTCCCCCGAACACTATAAGAAACTACCAAACTTGAAACTGGGATCAACATCCTATAACACACATCGTTTTTATTTGCCACAAAGCATAAAATTTAAACAGCTTCCTTACGCGTGCAATGTGGGAAGAAGGCCATTTTTGGAATGCTAAAACACAAAACAACAGTCCCTTAATTCTCTTATCCCACTGCCCTCCCACCCCTCAATACAGTTGCAAGGTAAAAGGACACTTCACTTGGATTCGCTCTTTCCCGGAGCTACAGGGGTAAAATTTCAAAGCAAACGATTTATAGTAAACGGATAAAGACCAAAACAATGGAAATAAAAGCAAATTACATCCCATACACAAAACCCTCGTTGTAGAGTCTGTGAAGGTGTCATGTTTTCTAGCAATGGACACGAGTATCATCCAATGCAACGTAAACCATTCAAATCTGATTGGATGATCCCTCTTTCTATATACATAGTGCAGTGTCTTTGAGCCAGATGTATTCTTCCAGCATGAATAAGTGTCTGTTTGAAAATTATTGAATTAACTTACCCAGATACGACAAATTCGTAAAAATTGCGAAATTACTGAATAAACTAACATTAGTCGCAATGTGAACACTTGTACAACCTTCCTTTTTTACCAAAAATCGACTGCACCAAAATTTCTCTGGAAAACACTTTTTCTTATTAATTGTGGTGCGTAGAATCCAAAACAATTCGTACTTGTGTACGTGAACAGTTTATACGGCTGGAAATGGCAAACAGGAGAAAATTTATTACTTTCGCTCTACTCGAAATTAAGGCATGCTCAAACTTGCTGTTCGGAAAAGTGAAATAACCGCGAGGATTACCATTTTTAGACGTCTCTTTTCCAGGGTGAGAATTGAATTTTAAACTACCCGACCGCTCGATACGATAAAGGTCAAGTAACAATCAAATTTAACAATTCGAGCGCCGTTTTACGAGTACGGTAGGCATCCTCGAAACTTTGTTTATTAATCACAAATGTCCGAATTCGGGTTTATGTGGATGCATTGTACGATTTCGAGGCGATTCGGTCGAGGTCAGGTCATCGCGTAACCTTGACTCACTCTTTACCCTTGCACGACACAACCCCCAGCTAACCCGGCGTCGTGACGTCACGCGACGGTTTCACTACCAGACGACAATTCTTAATTTACTTCCAAACGTTATGCTGATAATAACGGCGAGATAAACGCATTTTCATTTGCGAACCGAAATTGGTTTTTGTTCAATATAGAAAAGAAGTGGGGGTCGCATGCGTTTCGCAAGAGCGACCGAACCAAAAAAAGTTCGCCAGATTAAAACTATCGACCAAAATTTTATATCGCCTTTTTGTATTTGAGCCCTTTTACGTTCTCTATACTCTATTGTCCTAACCCTTAAACCCAAGAAGAGCGAATATCGATTTTGCTCCCCTACTTTACTACCTTAGGTATATGAGTATGCATACGTACCTTTGCACCCTCTTTATTTCAAAGTAAGCGTTTTTGATTATTTCTCACTCGGAATCACTTTGTAGGAATTGACTTATTTTTGTAGAATACTTCTACAGGTCGGTTGATTATTAAAATTTTATACCTAAGCAATGGTAGTGTTTCTGAATTTTAGTTATCGGCTAATTAGTTTCATTAGTATAGATAAGTTCTAGAAAGATTGAGTTGTTTAGAACAATATAATTAGGTACTTAAATACCTCAGGTTTGGAGAAGATAACAACTTTGAAATTTTTGTGTCAGTTTAATATAATTTAAAGTACTGGCGGGCGTGAGAAATTCTAAAAATTAGTTTTGAAACAAGATCATCCCTTAAAACATGTTACGGAGAAACTACCTCATGCCCTAGATTGGAACTTCGAAAGAATGCTCTCGTGTAAATAATCTCTGACTACCATTGAGGAATTTTGAAATGCAAAGTAAGATAACCATGCGAAAGCCCGAGAGGAGTCAGAAATGCGTCTGTGCCCTTTTTGCCTCATATGTCGTTACGTATATAGGGTTGGGCTAGTGTTATGTTGTTCCTTCCTTCAAATTTAGTTTTGATTGTCATCGCTTTGGTTCCTTAAAACTTTATTGTTAGTACCAAAATTTTCAATAATTCGGTTCCTCCTAATTTTTTGTAATATAAATTTCAACATCCTATTCATTTTCTATGACATTTCAATAATTGTTCTTTAAAATATCCATTTGTGGGCAACGTTTATTGAAAACTGATTGTGTGCAAAGTGTTTGTGTTTCTATGTCTACCTGAATACAATAAGTTCAGCGGTACTCAATAAGTGAGCATTAATTACAACAACTTTAACCATTTTAATTTTCCCATTGTTAGGAATAGATTCAAATTTTGCTTCTCTCTGCCCTTTAGGCTTCGTTTAAGGCGCCCTTAGGTATTCCTGTATTTGAATCACTCTCGTTCACGTGAAATTTTTGAGGTTATTGTATTAGATCAATAACGAATAAAATGTTAATGTTAAAAGTATTACACATGCATTGAATACAATGGCGCAGCATAACTCGGGCCCTCCCTTAGACTCGGCTCTCTACGTCCACGGTGGCAAACGACGTTTAACACATTACACTTTTTTTGCACACCTTCGGGTCGCTCGGCATAGCTCGGACCCTCCCTTAGACTGGCCCCTCTACGTCCACGGCCTACTTACACGTAACACGCAGTGCCGGATTAATTATTAGACAAAGTATGCAACTGATGCCTAGGTCCCCGTGTACCCAACAAGAAAAAAAAATGAAAACGTTTCATCGAACGAAAATTTTGGTTGAAAATAATGGAATATAATATACACTGTGTCCAAGATAAGGATAGGGATTTCGGAAACCATAGATGATACTATGATGGTCAAATTAGGGAAAAGTTGCGCAATTAAACAGCTATTATCATGCTTTAAACTAAACCAGAAAATTCCGATTACTTATAAGATATACCAGAAAAACCGAAATTTGTCACTTTTGTTTTTATTTCTTACTGGTGTTATTTGAACAGTTACAGAAAATAAAAAAAAACACTTTTTGAGTTCTACAAGACAGCGTTAATAGATTTTTAATACAGCGTTTCGTTTCGGAGAAATCATCATCAACTTTATTTGTTTATATGGCCAGTAGAAAAATAGTAGAAATTTCCGATAGGTATTCTGACACGATTAGGGCATTGTGCGCGGGTGCACCATCCCGTTGAGACCAAAAGTTTCCAACTTTTGTTTTTCTTTTGTGTGCCCTACATCGTTGTATTCGTAATAAAAAATGCTACTCGATATAGTGTGTACTTTTTTTCAGGGCATATAAAAAAATAAAGTTGATGATGATTTCTCCAAAACGAAACGTTTCATTGGAAATCTCTCAACGCTGTCTTGTACTGTGTTCTAATTTTTTTCGTAACTGTTCAAATAACATCTGAAAAAAATAAAAACGAAATTGGCAAATTTCGGTTTTTCCAACATATTTTCGGAAGTAATAAAAACCTTTCAAATTGAACTTCTTATCAATTTTTATAATATTTTTCATATACCTTCTAATCGATCTCACAATTTTGCATGACCCTGACGAGGATATTAATTAAACATTCCAGGGTGTTTTTCTAAGTTCTCATTTAATTGACGCGGTCCAACAAGAATCGACTCTCAAAGTCAAATCGTTTGGTGTGATGTTGGATAAACTGGCGAAGACTTAAAATCTCCACGAACATGAACTCACCGTAAAATTTTGTTCGAAGCTAGAAGTTAAAAAATTTATGATCCGTTGTAAGGGCAATGAATGGCGTAAAGAGTGGCGCACGAAGGTGGTTGTTAAACATTTGGGATTCGAGGAAAAACCTCACGAACGGAATATAAAATAGAAGAAACAAAATTTTATTATATACAAAAAAAATGGTTGCTAGGGACTCTGGGGTTTAAAACTTACCTAATTTTCTTTTGTTTCAGGTGAGTTTCGCCACTTGTAAGTATATGAATTAATCAAGCTCTTAGTTTACTATTTGTTTATTACTACGCTCACTGCAAATAGAGAAATCCGTTACACAAAGCACTTAATGGAATCAAATTTCTAAGCAAACACTTCCGTTTGGTGTAAACAGCAACCGCACAGACAAAGCGTGTTTTCCGAATGTAATACAAAGGAAACAATCTACTTTTCTTTTGTGACCAATGCTTTGTAACCAAGTATGTGACAATTCGAAATTTAAAGACGGCCTGATGCTTTGAGATTTTCCTTGAAATGCAATACTCCAAACGCATCTTTTGAAGTCATACGGAAGAGTTTTATACTTGTAGTTTAATTTTCCATGTTTAAATATAATTTGAAACGTACTTTAGCGTTCCACCTACGTATTTCAAGTGTAATCCCTAAATCTCAGGCTAGAGATTCCGATGTTAAAAGTAAAGGATCTTTCTGGAGCTAATGGCCGGAACTAATTGATAGGATCTGATGCGCCGTAAAATACATTGATTTAATTGATTTTGATTGATTACATTTTCTCGCATGGCGGGCGCGAAAAAGTTTGGTTGCGGACCTCCATTAATTTCTGTATGTGTTGAATTTGCGGCTATGAGTAATAACGAGCGCTACCCCATTCACGGTAAATTGAATACGCTTCCATTATATAATTTTTATTTATTCTAGTGAAAAGGGTTCGTTTCCTAATGCACTTTGTTCAAAATTTATACATGTAAAAATACCTCTTGTTATTAAAACGAGGGTCATAATACTTGGATTACCTAAACAGCATTAAGCAGAGATAAAAAGCGGGATTGGATGATTTGTAAAAGCTTTTGGGCTTCATCAAAACTCCCTAATGAAAACAACTTGCTAATTATTTGCTAAAAAATTCAAAGAAACGGTATGGAAGTGACGGGTAATTTTAAAATGAAAAGTTAAGCTTTCGATTTTAAAATTTGAAAGGACAAATTTAGAAGGCTATTGACGGAACGCTTTCGACTTTATCGATATAATACAGACGGAAAATTTCGTGCGCGGTATTCACGGGTTCTAGTGTTGATATACAGAAGTATCCCAACTCGAGTGGGAATGCGTGGATTACTTTTACATTATTAAAGGTTGTCGTTCAGAATCCCTTAAAATTCGAAAAAAAAATATTGCTGAATCCGCCGTTATAAAATATGACTGATGTCAAGGTAGCGTTTGCTGGCACTTTTATTGGATGCAAGGAAAACTCGACAAAGAATGATGCACTTCTATCTTTGAAATTTCAAATTTCTCCTCAACTTAATTAATTCCAGTAGATGCACACGAAGGTCTGCAAAGCAGTGGTTACGAACTTATGCAATTCGGGCAGTGTTAGCAACCGATTTAATCTGTTAATATCACACTGGGAAGTCTAAGTGTATCCATAATTTATACCTCCACAATCCACATGCGCTTTCTGAAGGAATAAGTGGTCTACTCGTGAGTTTGCACTGATATCCCCAAAGTTTCAGTTAGTTTTTCCTAACTTTTACCTTCTTAGCACGACACCGTTGCGATGTAAATTCAAGACAGTGGACAAAAAACCACGGTTATTTAAGATCACATGTGAATTATAGACGGTGTATAATTTTTTCGGTTTGGTTATTTTTTTTTATTTTATAGCATATGTTAAAATGACATTTTAATATGTTTGAATGACTAGGTTAACCCTTGTATAACCGTAAGGATAGATAAACCGATCACTTTAACCATAAGGGTAGATAAAGTGGAACAGATGAGTGTGCATTCTAATGACATCCGTCATTCTTATTCAAATCCACCATATAAAATGGCGTCCAGAGCATATGACAATTCTGTTTCTATAGAAGCGGTCTCGGCGACATAATTTAAGCTTACTATTTTTGACATCTCTAAATTAAATTCAGAATTGTCAGAAGCTTTACAATGGCTTCTGCTATAAAATAAAGTTTTGTATTATAGACGACGATAAAGAGAAACTACCATCTCGTGAAGGTTAACTCACTCAATGGTTAAAATATCCCTTTATCGTCTTGTATAATAAATAATTATTAGTTAGTTATGGATTACACTCTCGCTGTTTCGTTATTAAATCCTGTTGAAATCAAGAATTGTCTCATTACATTTTCATTAATTTACTTCCCGTACATTGCACCGAGAGTTCCGAAACGTCATGTTCAATGATTTATTTTGTCGATTGGAGTTCAGCGAGCTTTATCACAGTCAGCACCCGATTGCCGGAAATTGGTATCGTGTTACGTGTTAAAAAGAGGTACTGTAACGTTACATATCTGACACTGCGAGTTGGAATTGTCTCCAAAGGAGAGAAGTAAAATTTCTGCTATGTCTGCTATGCTAAATAAATAGACTTTGTTTTAAATTGTAACGGCAGAATTCCACATAAAGTGAAATTGCAACATAAAAAATTGATAGTACGTCGAGATTGAAATTTGTGTTCATTTTATGTCGCTAATGGAATTTCCCACACATTAAAACCTAAAATTCAGGAACTAACATTTAAAAAAACCACCGAGTTCAGGCTTATATCAACTATCAAAATTGTGAACTGACCAAAGGAATCACGACCTAAAGCTGCAGATAAACCGATTCGTTTCAAAGCCGTTTCTTTCCGAAAGCTGTATTTGGAGTTAAACATATCCAGGCCGTCGGGTTATGAGTGCTTTTCCAGCCATCACTGGTCAACTATACCAATGTAATCAATCATCGCCGTGAGTTGTAAACCACCTAGGTCCCACGACAAGGCTTGTTACACATATTGTATTGTTATTATAAATTCCGATCAACATCTTTATTGTCTCTTATCAAAACCAATTTTGAACTATCACTAGACCAACTAAATTCAGAACCGGATCATAAAGGTGACGAAAAACTTATGTAAAATTGTATGAACTTTGTATCGAAAGAAATCTCTGAGTTTGTGACCAGTCTTTACAGACTTTTTCATATTTTCCTGGGATTCACGCAAATTCGAATTAAAGTTCATGTCAAGGGAATCGAACCCGGAAGGTTTCCATTATATACTGCGTTAATACAAAACAAAATAAGCTGCTTTTGCAGAACAAACCATTAAACCATTTAAATGTAAGAAAGAAATAGCCATTTCTCCTTTAGGAAGGAGTTATTTAGGTCCGTGCGAGGTAGAAATTTCAAGTAAAATAATTTCATAAAAATTACTGTAGCTAAGCAAATGCATACGTAAGTTTACAATTAATTTCCGTGTCTGTTTTCCTTCAATATATCAAAAGTTAACAATTTCTGTCGTTGTTCTTGAATTGGACAGTGCAAATTATTAGCATTCCATATTTTAATAATTATTTCAGCTGGGGAAGGTTCCTTCAGCAAACTACCCTGAGACAGGTAAAATATCCAACCGACTGAGCTAGTTACCGGGTCAATTTATTCAATGTTATATTTTTGTGCCAGTTTTCTAATTGCAATTTTCATTTTTCAATCCAAACAAACTAAATTGTTAATCAACAGAGCGTTATAGTATTGAACCTGGGGATGCATGGCGTACCAAGAGAAAAACTGTTTAGGTACACCTAATCAGCTCGAGAGCTGAAACTTTACTAAACGAGAAAAGAAATAAAACTGCACCTAGTGGATTAAAGGGCCCAGAACAAGAGAGGGATAATAAATAAATAAATAAATAAATAAATAAATAAATAAATAAATAAATAAATAAATAAATAAATAAATAAATAAATAAATAATTAAATAAATAAATAAATAAATAAATAAATAAATAAATAAATAAATAAATAAATAAATAAATAAATAAATAAATAAATAAATAAATAAATAAAACGGAACAATCCCAGATCATGTAAATAGAATCCAAATCGGCAATATCAAATGGTAAGAAAATAGCGTTACACGTTGCATTTTATTAACACCTCCACCAGTCTCATATTGGGCATCTCCTTTACATCTCGCACCGAAAAAGAATAAGGGATAGCGACCGTGCGGTGACTATCTCTCGTACTGTTCCAGAAAAATACCATGTTTTACAATCCTGGGTAGAGGTTCAGTCCCTAAAATACGAAATCGTCTCTGACTTTCCATACTTGCACTACTTTTTCACCGTTGTAAATAATTAATTCTATTACAGTTATTTAACCGCGGCTTAATTAACATCATGTACCACCAGGATGGACAACCAAATTTCAAGTGTTGAGCATAGTCACGTAATTTGTGGGGAGAGACTAAAATTTTTGTACCTTTCGGATGATTGAGGATCCACATAACTGTTTAAATCGTATAGTGATTTTATACTAATTCGATTCGAAACCTTTTTTAGTGCTTCTAATATTTAGAGTTCAATAAAATATCATTAATTTCAAGTCTAATGAAATTTGTTGCTCAAGCTCCTGCTAACTATAAGCCGAATTAAGCCCTTTCTCTTGTTGCTGTTTTTAATCTAAATCTAAAAAGCAAACATTTACCTACATTAAAATTGCGATTGTCATTCTACCATGGCAGGGAGCAGAAGAATATTTACAATGCCGAGATTTTGTTGTTGGAGGCGAAACACCTGGGGTGTATGAAACTGTAATTGAATGAGGGAATAAAAATAACTCTAAAAGCAATTTTGAAATATAGAACAAGCATTTACATGAACTCACATTTAGCGATCCCCCGGAAATTATTCCGTTCCTTTATTCCTACGCAACGCTTATTCAAATTCAAGCAGATTTTCCAGTTTTTCCAGCCGTAAAACACCCACAACGCACAGCTTTCAGTTTGCGCTGTGCCATAAAATTGTTTTACTAACAACATTTTCAGGTGGCGTTTTGTTTCGCACATACTACGTACAAAGATCTGTACTGTTGGCCCGAATTTACAATTTTCCAAGCTACCTATCTGTACAAATGCAACGTGATTGTTTTGTAACGACATTACCAGCGCGACGTTCCAACAACGTTACTGTCATACGAATTATTTTTACAACCATTTGCAATTATGGCAGATTAAAGTTTCAATCAAATTCACGAAGTTGCCACGTTTTGTGAGATACTGACATTCTATTATGTATTTTCCAGGTTGACAAATTATTTTTTTTTTGTTTAGCAACACGCCAGGACTGGTAAAAAAATTTTATATTAATTTAAATTCCGTGCATGAATAATGTCACCAAACGGAATATAACGCCATTACATCGATAGGAAAAATCCGCCCACGTCGAAGTATAACACAAAATAAACTAAACCAATGCTAAATTATAAATGAAATTTAGGGTTAAGTAAAGCCTGAAATAAATAAATACGCTATTCCCGTTTGTCGTTCAAAAAGTTTGTAATTAAAATCGTGTCCTTTATTTGTATACATTTGCTAGGAAAATGTTTGTGATTGCGATTTAAAGTTAGGTAGGTACTCTGTGCGCTGGAAATATCAAAGGCGAAATGTGGATTTAAGAAATTAGTAAAAAGTACGTAATTCCTTACGCCAACGAATTTGTTAGCAATAAACGAAAGTACAAAGGAAGCTTTTAAATGCATTAGTTTTTTGTATTCCAAACGCGCCTGTGTAAGTATTTTTTTGTAATTGTGAGTGGTGCTTTCCCCGTTAATCCGAAAGTAAATATGAATAGGGCTTTTTACACATTTCGACAGGGTTATGGATGACACGCGACAAATTTAGATGCATTGAAATGAAAGACCTTTGGTATGGGTTATATCGATTAAACTTTGTAATTGTGTATGAGTAGAGATCCACCAAGGTAGGTACGTAGAAATAACAAGCGCGCATAATTAGATTTGTTTCAGATAGGGTTACCGTGCAGGATGTAATAGTATTTTACATTATTAGCATGGTAAATAGGTTTTTGCCGGTATGGAGCGCCGTTTTACTTTTAAATACTGCCGCAAGCTAAAGATTTGGAAGATTAATTTTCCATAAAATAAATATATACTTCAGAAATATTTTAAATACTCAAGCACGTATAGAATTAAAATTAAATTGAAATTAAAATATCTTGGTGATATTTTTAAATAATTAGAAACATTTATTGGAACAAATTTGTCTTCTACATTGGAACCCAATGAGATATTTTTACTTTTTATATTTGCATGAAAGAAAACTAGGTATTCAGAGCCAAAGTACACATAGCTACATATCGATTGAAACAATTAATTAAAGAAACCTTAATTATCTTAAAGTATTAATAGTCCAATATATCCGATCGGAACTGCGGTTTTCGTTAACTGATGCGCAAACACAGACACCAAATAATGATACCTCGGAACTACACTTCTTTGATTGCACTTGAATTACGATTTTAACGACAATGGGTTCTATTAAAGTCCGTCTCAAAAACAAATACGATTCAAGTCTTCCTCTACTATTTAAAACATTCTTCCCTCTCTCAGTGTCCTCTGCTTCAGTTTGCGCCATCGAAATTAAACATCTGTGGCGAAATCTGCTGGTTTTGAAACTAATTAACTTACGCAGCGATAACGAATTTCTTATAACTTTAACAAAGCATTATTTCCAAATGTCCTTAGTCTTTCTAAGTAAACAATAAAATAAAGTCAAAATACTACGCGATTATTTACACAAAATTACACAACAAATAATTCTTAAATAAAATTACATTACACTTCAAATTCAAATTTCGTGATCGAAATTGTGTTCAAACGACCACCTTTGTGCTTAAAGAAAATAAATTTTCTCGAAAACTTACAATTTGTAATTAATAGGTCTCCAAATTCTTTATTGTTCAAAAGCGACAACTTATTGGGGCTGAACCTAACTACCTGAAAGACCAAATACAATTTTTTGTTTTATAATAATTCTTGGATAGGTTTCTCTTTAATACATCAAATGCGCGAAGGGCGACCTTCAACCGCTGCAGCAACTACTTTCTCTACTGTTTGGAAAATGCAGCAGTGGTTTTTCTTACTCAGGAAATTGACGATCTTTCAGATGATTTTTGGTTTTTTGAGGAGATCGGTCATACTAGATACCTACGTACGAGGCGTGTCTTATCATGCTGCTGCCACTGATTAGGCCAACCATGGTGGCTTGCAGCACTGCATTTTGGTATACTTAAGTTGGTCCTTACAGTTTGATTAAATTTGAGTTTGAAGGATGAAGGAACTAAAAATTTAAAGCCTAAAAGAAATCAAAGGTAAACCCTCTACGTTGATGTCATAAAATGTACATACCTCTTAAATAAGAGGGTTCATTATAGAAGAAGCATCAATTGTTGATGGAAACATTGTCGACAGCTGTATCTAAAGAACCGGTCCATTTCAAATGGAAATGCAAATGGCGGTACTGACGATAAAGAAGAAAAAACGCAATTATACCCTCCTACGGAGTTAAAGGCGACCGTTCACTAATTATTCCAGAATCCCCAATTGAATGTCAGAGATTAAGAAAATATGGATGATGACAATTAAAATTCCATGCGTTCTTACCAACGTTTCAGCTATTTAATTAAAATGAAGTACACTTTGTCACGGGTCACAGAAGAAAGAAGAAAATGAATGCCGACAATCGATAACCAAAAATCACGGTGCCAAAAAATGCGCGCCAAAATGGCGTGGTTAACATTGACGTTCATATAGGGGATCATTTTTATTAGTATAATCTACAATTGTTGCACTAAAAGGGCAGCGAACTTTGAATGCACATTTTTTTTCAAAATGGTCATTTAAATATTTCAAAACGAAATAGTTAAATATTTAAATGGTGGCCATTTTGGAAAAAAATGAAGCAGGTGATTATTTTTATGAGTTTAGCTTTGTATCCTCGCGCATTATATTCTCCTGATACAATATTTCTGACCTAACCTAACTATCACTCTAACCTAACTTCTCTCATAGTTTATCCTAACCTTAAATCTCCTCGCGCATTATATTATCCTGATACAAGATTTCTGACCTAACCTAACTATCACTCTATCCTAACCTCACTAATATTTTATCCTAACCGTCAATCTCCTCGTACATTATATTCTCCTGATACAAGATTTCTTACCTAACCTAACTACCACTCTTACCTAACCTCACTAAAACTTTAACATAAATTTCAACCACCTCCTCGTTCATTATATTCCCCGGATACAAGATTTCTCACCTAACCGAACTATCACGCTAACCTAACCACACTAAAACTTTAACCTAACGTTCAATCACCTCCTCGGACATTATATTCTCCTGATACAAGTGTTGTAAAAGTTTAAGACGAAGTAAGGCGTTGAAATATTTCTGTAAGAGCTGGGTTTACAGTCTGTATGCCCTATGTCCGCACAGGTGTTTGTAGCTCGTATCATATCGTATCGTATGGGTGGCACTCTCTAGGTACAGACGTTTTCAGCCGTCTGTGTGACTTTACGATAGTTGTGGTATGAATGCCGTGACCGCCAGCTTTACATGTCCTCCGAATCCTGGTAGTCAGAAGATGTTCTGTACCACTGAAAAGTGGCAAGATGTGGGATTCGAACTCACAACCTGTGAAATTAGAGTCCGAGTCTTAAACCGCTACGCCAAACTGACTACTATAGATAGCTTTCACCTAATGAACCGATTGGCTTAAGATTGTACTGCGCACCTTGCGAAACTTGACCGGGGCAGATTCAACGCTGCGTACAATGCTCTTTTCCCACTATTTACACTCATATTTATAGGTATTGTAAAATATGAATGGTTTAAATACTTCACTCCGCTATATCACAAGCGTTTTGTCATTCAACATTCGGTTACTATAGACGTACTTTAACTTGCTCTCCTTGCACTTATTTTAATTACAAATTCATTTAGCACAGCCGGAATATGCACACGTACTCTTGTTGAGTAAAGTAAAATTTATACATCAAAATGAAAAGGAATGCGAAACTATAATCAAGCAATTGGGTACCTAAATAGAAATCTACAAGAACTAGTCTATTATTATTATCTAAATTATAAAAAAGGATCTATAGAAATGCCACAGATTGCAAAGGGCGTTTTTGTCCTCTTCGCAGCTTAAAACAGCAAGAAATCGCAGCTATTCGATAGAAATCAACTCTTTGCGGATATAATTAGGCAATGTCAAAAAGAAACAGCAGGGACAAACCAAATATAAATTAGAGGTTTATGATGTAGCGTAAAAGCGCAAGGTCCATTCATAAATGTCACAAATGGAAGTAGTTATTGGCCAATTTTTCCGGTAAGGATTAATTGATCACGTTGCATTTGCCTGTACTGTTTGGTGCAGATATATTTTATTTCATGTCGCGTGACTTACGATTAGTATCTACATGTAGTAAATGTATGAAACATTAAACACTCCATTAGAAACTCATTTGAAATTCCATTTTTAGAGTATTCAATTGGATTCTCGTCACAAACTGTGTGTTAAATTACCTGTCACGAAAAAACTGCCGTCAGTTTTACAAAAAGTCCAATTAGCCAAAGAAAGCTGCACTAACTCGCCTTTTCAGATAAATTTGTCTTATAGTTCGACGTACCTACCGTAAAGGAAACGTGTGCAATTGCATTGCTTGTTTGTGCTTGATAGAGTGCACGATTAGATAGAATGCAACTGCACAATCCGAACGAGCACTTCGCGATGCAGTAAAAACGTATTTAGTAAGTTTCGCAATTTTAAATTAAGAAACGAAAGCAATCCAACATTTTCCCTTCTGACGGAAAATTAACGCAAAGCTTCAGATGTTCTCCACTTTGACAGCGTAATTTATTCCTTTAACATCGTTACCAGTCTACCGGTCTAAAAATATGTTTGCGAAAGAACAATTACGAAATCGCTTTGGAAATCGAAATGGAATTTTGCGTATAGTAGAAACCACGACAGGAACGATTTAAGGAATTTAGTTCAGCGGGTTTCTGGCCCAAATCAATACCAATCTAAATAACTAACGCAAGGTCGGTATACAACAAACGCGAATATCAAACACGACAGGTTGTGAAAAATTGCGTGAAAGATATAGATTTGGGAAAGTATTTTAAGCGATATGCAAGTTTCAAAGCATGAAAGCTTCTGTTTGGACAGTTGGGGATTTAGGTTAAATGTGAAAGTTTAATTTCGTATATCTCCTACCGTTTTTTTCGTTTTACTGTTAATTTTAAATTTATCCTTTGCAATTATTACGAACTTACAATGCTCAAAGCAAGGAACCTGAAATATTGTATTCTACAACATTTTCAGTCAGCCTACTTAAATATGTTGTGGCATTAGAATTGTAATACTCGTTAATGAATTTAGGCATTCCTTGATTACTTTCCATTCTAACCTATTCCGTTTGCTAAGTTCTCCGATTGGAATTATGGCTTAATTAAAATTGTCTAGTCCAGATCACTAGCGGTCATCCCAGCAGCAATCACGAACCGAAGTTTACTAAACATTACAGAACTGCTGCCAAGTAAGATATACGGGTTGAAATCGGGACCGGGAAAATGTTGACGGATAGACAGAGACGGAAAATCAATCATTTTTTAGAAGTTCTTATCGTTACAGTGTCACAGAAAAACCACCCACAACGAAATCGCACAAAATATTAGTATGCCAAGCAGTTTTTTTGAGTTTTCACTACAGTTTGTTTTAATGAATTGAATGAA
>NW_022170596.1:22146183-22148241 GCF_008802855.1 Photinus pyralis | reverse complement strand
CCCCATACGTCTTAAACGTCCCCATAATATTATGTATGGAGAAGAGTAAAGAGTTTTTAATTTTCTTCCAATTTTCAAGTATGTACACTACAAATTTCGTGGAATTCTGTCCATTTTCGTTGTCCGGCCAATAATTGGCACCTTTAGTTAATATTTCAAAGAAATATCTCCATACAAAAGAAAGTTGGCATTGCGCAGTCTGCGCATGCGCATATTTTGCAATAGCAAACGTTGTAGTTGCATTATTCATGATGTTAGAATTTAGCATAAATAGGTGTAACTTTTATGACTTGGGTCCTTGTGGGACAACTTCCTATTCTACCATCCGTTACATTTATGACACGCCGTCGATTTACACCCTGTATATCGCACCATTACGTTTTACCATTGAATAAAAGCTTTATTTCCACGGGGTTAGGCTTCTTATAGTGTTTTTATTCAATGGTTTTACATAATATTAATCTTGACCTAAAAAAATCCATACAGGTCCAACAAGAAAACTTGAGATAATGGTGGAAACGTTGTTATTGTTACATAGGGATTTACCTTCGCAGTAATAATGGGGTGCTTTTACGAGAGTTATTTGAATACAAGCTTCGTTAAACGTTTAAAAGAAAGTTTTGCGAGACGAATTTGATGTACTACATTAATTCAAATATGAAATAATGAAAGTGTCGAGTCATACGCATCTGTATAGAAAATGATACATTATGGTTACAATCCCTCGTACAATCCCATTCACAAGTTGATAAATTAAATGGTTTTCTCTCAGTGCCAATACATAAGATACGCATTATTAATTTAACATATCTGAGAATCCGCAACTTTCAACCCTTTAGAAATATGAATGTAATAAGATAGTCCATAAAAATTATGGGTAATGTACTGGAATTTGATATTTAATACGTATACAGATAATACACGTATTTAGCCTTAATTATAATTATTTTCGTAAACGGTGAAAGCCCTTATCTGACATTTTACGCATTAGTAAAACTCAACGCTGACGTCAGAAAGGTAATATAGTAAAGGATAATTTGGTCTAAAAATAAATGGGGAGGAGAAATGGGGAAAATATCGCCTTTTCGTATCTTAATCGCATGCATCGAGCTCTATTATCTACCACCATCAAAACTGGGATAGCAATAAAAAGTTTCTTAGCAATGTAGATTACATGGGGGATACTTATTTTTATTTTAATTATGGGGTTAATGTGTGCTATATACATAAATTATTTCATTGCTTAAACCTACATCGCTTGAGGTATGAACAAACAACTAAACGATATCAATGAAATATAGCAATACGAAAAAGCTTGGTGGACACACGCAATCGTTGGATAGAAATCAAATTACACAACTAACATGTTCTGCCTATTTTAAAAGCAACTCTACTTATGGTGGTTGATCTGTTGCAATTGTTTTAATTTTAACAAAATTGTGCCCATGTGAGGTTCTAACTATTCTAACGAAACCGTAAGAAGTGATCTTAGACGCGTTGTCGACATGTACTTAGAGGGTCCGAGTTCTAGCAATTTTTTAAATTCTATAATCCATTGAGCTCCCTGAAAGGTTTTCCAAGAGTACTTATCAAAATGCCACCAAGCCAACCCAAAACCTTTTCGAAAAGCTTATTACGGGTCTCTGGAACCGAAGAATATTTCCATGAACATCGATACCTCTCTAGTAAGACCCATATGAAGGTTTTCAGAAAGGTTTCGAAACCGATTTCTAAAATTCCCAATAAATTTTCAAAATTTCTATCAGTTTATAAAAAAATTCACAGATTTCGTAATCCTTGCAACCATCGGAGGGATTGGAAATGATTAAGGAAATAAGTTTCCATAAACGTTTTTAGGAAATATCGAAATCAGTTTCTAAGAACATTTCTAAGAATTTTTACGGGTTTGAAGGTTTCTGCGAACGCACCTAAAGATATTTTCGGATTAAGAATCAACATATGCTGGTGGATACAATAGTTATTTATATAACAAGAGCGCGAAGTTCAATTTCGCGCATTGAGACTGAAGGTATTTTGACGAGGCGAAGCCGAGTTAAA
>NW_022170596.1:22028108-22146083 GCF_008802855.1 Photinus pyralis | reverse complement strand
AGATCATCTCAACGAAAAAAAAGCTCCAAAATGGATACAATCAGTTGTACTAATAATTATTTCTCGTGCTCGTGCTGGTGCTGTAATAACAACAAAGACACTAGTGACGATTCTATCACCCAGTTTGCTGAAAATGTGCATAGTAAAGCTGCCGACGAACGTTTAATCGATTGCTCATCATATGACCTCTACGATGGTGAAAGCAATTCGAAGAAATATATTGAAATTGGCTACAGTACGCATCTTAATTTGGCCCCAGTTTTACGAATTGTGCACTCTCCATTAAATGCGATAGTGATGGTGAAAGAAGATTGGGAAATGCTTCTAAAGCACCAAACATATCTCGAGATGAAGTTCTTTAGATCTCAAGAGCTCGAAAATTGGATCGACTGGTCCAATGTTAAGGAAGAAGATATTGAGCACGACAAAAGTTCTGAATCGCTTAACGCAAATTTTACTATTCATTATAACAGGAAATTTGTGCGGGATCCCACGACGACTGAGAAAATATTAGAGAGCGTAACAATACAACGTGATAAGCTGCATTATTGCACGATGAGTAAGTACGTCGTTGAAGAATTGTTTAATCTAAAAGATATAATCAACTATCGTTTGGATTTACTGGAATCGTACGCTCTGTCCTGTTTCTATCAGGATGTTATCGAACAGGTGATTAACTACCGTCATTTTCGTAAAATGGAGTTTGGTGACGAGGACGAGGGCGACGATGACAACATCTATCGCGATATTGAAGACGTATTAAACTATAAGTTTAACGTCAATTCTCACAATACAGTTTGCATGATGGAATTATTATACTATCGACCTACTTATTTTATGTATCACATATGTCAATAAACGTACTTTATTTGAGCATTTTTGTTTTATTTGATGGATGGATTTCCTATAAATATGGCAACTTATTGCCGCAATTCAACAATGTTGAATCGGAAGCGGAAGTGTACGGATGGGAGTGGCTTGGTTAATAATCTCATAAACAAACTTCCAGTGGAACTACATATTCCTGGCTATCAGTATTGCGGACCTGGATGCGATGACGGGTGCTCACAGAAATGCCTAACGAACTAGATAAATGCATTCATGATTCAGGTAAAAGAAGAGTATACGGATTCAAGAACGAATAATCGTGCACCTAAAAATAACTTAATGTGTACCTAAAGCAAATTTTAATAATTTGGTTTCATTTTGTATAAAAAATTATGTCTTAATTAAACACATCTAATTAATTATAACATCGCCTATCGCTTGAAGGTATTAATTCCATTCAGAGGTACCTAATACCATTGAGTAATAAATAAATTCTTTACTCAATGCTAATACGTTATTAGCTTATAGTTACGATTCGAGGTAAAAAAATGCACCTATTTATCACACTGAGGACATGTTTAGCTACAAGCATTTTACGTGAACAGTGCGGATAACAATTTGCGCGATTAAAAATGACATTCCTCCTTCAGTCATATCCAATAGTTTTCTCGTTGTTACAGTTTAGTAAACTTATTGGGAACGCAAAAGACTTTGTGTTCGTCAAGAACGTACCTACACCTACTCCTAAAAATAACTAATGGAAATGAGAGAATTGCGATAACGTTAATCGCATTCATAATCTCACTAATGAAACATTTCCAAAGCATTGGGTCTATTTTCAATTATAATACAGGCATTTATGGGGATTTTTAGCGAAAAATTACTAGGTACGATTTTAATTACAAGGCTAAGAAGACTAAAATTTTTTCCTGGAACGGCGTTTCAAGTCCAACAATTTTTAACCGCAACCAGATTGCATCAAGGACATTTTTGTAGGAAATACTGCCTTCTTTAGCATGATTTAAAAATGATATAAGCAAAGCTTCTCTCGTTTCTTCGAAATTGACTTTCATATCTGCCCAACATTTTACATACGTTTACGTAGCATGTTTTATTTCTGTAAGTTAGTTCGATGCTTTAATGCAATTTCAAATGGTGTTCTTAGAAAAAATTGCGTTTGAGGAAAATCGGGCGATGACGTGAAGATACGAACTGCTCCTGCAATTTCCTGCGAACAACGGTCAAAACAAAAGACACTTTGTACATTGTACTATTTTAGTTCTTGGAAGGCGATGTGCAACACAAAAGTGCTGATCAAAATAGCCCTTTGCACTGTTCGGGATTTAAGAGGCGTTTTGCATACATGTGAAAAATGTCTAGCATAAAAAATTGTCACATGCAAATGCCAACTATAAAGTTTCATGACTTTCATTGATACATCAGAGTCTTATAATTACAAGGCGTTCAAGGATGAATAATTGCAGGCGCCCCTTCTAAAGTTACAGGGGAGGCGCGTGCAGCAGCTCATAGAAATATGCAATTTTTAGTTATTGTATAAAAATATTTATTGAAAAAATGACCGTATGCATTTTTGAATAAAATTCTTTCTCAGTTAGACCTCTATTTGCATCGCTAAACAAAGATTTAGAAACATATTTATATACACCATTTCATGCGGGAGTTTCACATGTCGTGCAATTAATAGACGCATTTAAATCTATACCTTCTCCGTTTAACGTCCCCAAAAACCAACCAAAAATTACAATAAAGGAAAATGCCGCATAAAGTGTCTCCGGAGGGCATAAGCATGATTAAAAATTAATTTCTCCATGTCTCTCTCATCGAAACTTCATACTGTTTAATAATTACACAATTACTATTCTGCAACCGGGTGATTGTTGTCGAAACTAAGGAGCTTACCTGAACTAAATGAAGGTTAAAGGCGATGACTCATAGAAAATTCTGAGAAGTGAGAACAAAGGAGGCAGTCTTCTTGGAAAAAGCCATGACTCATAGGATGGTAATATAAAGACACCCGTGAACCCTCAGTTCAAACAGATAAACGTGTGCAAGTCGCACATCTGTGCAGTGACATTGCAACGTAACAGGCGTGTGCAAATATGGTATCATCCGGTAGGATTAATGAGCACTCGGATCGTAAATCTGACACGGGAGTGTATTTCTTTATTAAAACATAGGGATGAGATTGTTCGTCATTTATCAATTTTACGTGATAATGTTTCCATAGTAGAATGACCCCAACACCGAGGACAGTAACCCATGGGGTGACTAACCTAATGGCCTTCTACTTAGCACACGCGCAATAGTTCAAATGACCTTGTGGTTCATTACCTACGCCGGAAGGCTTTGGGTAATTATTTTGAGGAATATATGAGGTACCCCGTGACAGCCAATGGCATGTCTGCCTGTTAGTCAATGAATTATTTTTACATTACAGCCAATCATCGCAGTCAACCGCTTTCAAGGTTACGAGTTGGAAATATAAGCTATGGCGAGCAGTACAGTAGTGCTAGTCCAGTAGTACGTAGGTCTCGAAACAGTTTGGTGAATCAGTAGCAGAAAATGGTTATTGCTATTGACGTTCAAGGATTTAAAACATCCCCAACGACATTTACGCCAAAGGAGTTGGCGGTATTTAATGGGCACCAAGTTGCACATATTGTGTTCAAACCTCCATTTTCATTTAGCAGTTTAGATGTGAACTACCAGAGACAAGCTATCTGGCTGATGCACAACCACCATTGTATTAAATGGGAAGAAGGACATACACCGCCCCACTTATTTCCGATTATACTTCGCCGGCTAGTATCACCAATGGAGGCTATATATGTGAAGGGAAAGGAGAAGGCAGAATTTATACGAAAAACCTTATCGCAGGATGTCGTCGAGATCAACGAGGAACCTGCATTACCTAAATTGGAAGCCAGCTGTTTATATCATTCCTATCCAAAATGTCATTGTGCATTGGCAAACGTGTATTACATACATAACAACTATACAATGTCGTAATTGTTTAGTAAATAAAGCGATAAAAGTGTAACATTTCTTCTTTCTCTTAATGCCCTATAAATAAGGATGCGGATGTGCAAACGGTCGTTTCAGGAAAGGTTTCGATCACTATATAAAACCTACCGTGAAAAGGTGTTTATTTTTCAGTTGGAAAATACTGCTATCAAGTATATCTACAGCTTTCAAAATAAACAGCTTCTGATATAAACAGGTAAGCAGATAAACAAATAAACAGGTAAACAGATAAACAGGTAAACATATAAACAGGTAAACAGATAAACAGGTAAACAGATAAACAGATAAACAGGTAAACAGATAAACAGGTAAACAGATAAACAGGTAAACAGATAAACAGACAAACAGGTAAACAGATAAACATGTAAACAGATAAACAGGTAAACAGATAAACAGGTAAACAGATAAACACTTTCTTGCCTACATTCACCATGGATAAATTCGGACGTTCTCATACGCATGCTCAATTTGGAAAACTGTTAAAGACAATTTTCCATTACCGACGATACGATAAATGTAGAAAATAAGAGACTAAGTTATGTTGTCTACCCTATTGAACGTCACGATGCCCTAACGTTGCAACACTACCTATCAACAAGACTAAATCTCAACGGAAACCGGTTAATGAACCTCGCCGATCCAGTAGACGACCGCGATGCCATAAATAAAGGGTACCTCACACAATACATGCAGATTGCGAAAGCGCCCGTAGACAGTCTTCGCAATTACGTAGCGGTACTAGAGGAAGAGTTGAAAGCGGTCAAAGAAACTTTACATAAACTAATAGAGGATGCAGCAGGTGGTGAACGAGTTACACAAAGCGGCGCGCAAAAACTTCCCTCGTAGACGTACCATCATTAAAGGCTTCGATGATCTTTGGCAAGCAGATCTAGCCGAATTTATACCTTACGCAAAAGAGAATAAAGGCTACAAATACATATTGGTAGTTATCGATTGTTTTTCAAAATATCTATGGACGCGAGGGTTGAAGACTAAAACGGGTGAGGAGGTGACAAAAGCCGTACAGGCTATTTTCAAATCTACGAGACGCAGACCGAAAAATCTACAGACCGATGCAGGGAAGGAATTCTATAACAAATCATTCGCCAAATTAATGATGCAAGAACGCATTAATCACTATTCCACGTACAGTACGAAAAAGGCCGCACTGGCCGAGAGGGTTATAAGAAGTATAAAAAACCCCTTGTACCGGCAGTTTAGTTTACGCGGAAAATATGTATGGATAGATGCAATCGAATCGATCACGAGCGAGTACAATAATCGTAAACATCGAACAACGGGGATGAAACCGATCGAAGTGAAGGCCGATACAAAGCTGGACGCCTACAACCACATCAAGCTCTTCAACAATAAGAAATGCCGTTTTAATGTCGGCGATGTAGTTCGAATTAGCAAATTTAAATCCATATTTGCGAAGGGCTACACCCCCAATTGGTCCAGTGAGCTGTTCAAAATTATAAAAGTACAAATAACAAATCCGGTCACGTATTTGTTGGAAGACATGAAGGCTAAACCGATTTTAGGTGGATTTTACGAACATGAGTTGCAGAAGGCCAAGTATTCGGACGTATATTTGGTTGAAAAAGTCCTGCGTCGCAAGAAAGACAAAGTGTACGTGAAATGGTTGGGTCTGGACGAGAAATCGTGGATTGATAAAAATAATGTTGTTCTATAAGGTTATGATGTGTCGATTTGAATAAATAAATAACTAAAAACTTAAATATTTACTTTTTATTATTGTAATTCACCATACAACATATTTCCTAGTGTCTCTTTTTCTCATTATCGTTAAAAGTAATTCTCGAGTCTTTTTATAATCGAGCAATTGAGTAGAGGGCCATATTGCGGAGTCTGGTCCGCAGGTCCAACCGAGAAGTGCATCAGGATTCTCTTCGCCTTTACGGATATTTTCCAATATCCATGTGTATATCTCGCGATGACGATTGTCCTCGTGCGTATTAAATCTACACTCTATTCCCTTTTCTACGCATACTTTAATAAATAATGTTAGGGCATTAACATTGGCATATTCTGCAGATTTACAAATACTTTCATTTATTACATATGAAATATCCTTATACACACCTGCAGAAGACTTGAGTAAATTAATTACATATTGTTTGATATGAAACGGTAAACTATCAATATTACTACCACTACTACAATCACTAACATTACAGGATATTGATTTTACTAACCTATCCAGTTCAATTTTTCTCTCTATCAGTAATCTAATATTAGTTTCACATACATTTCTAGAGCAAGCACACCAACCGAAACATTCATCGGGGAGGATAATGAGGTTTATTAATGAATGTAGTGGATGAGTTTCTCAATAGAGCTTGTTTTAAAAATTGTTTATAAATGGGAATAGAAGCTTTGTATAGCTCCTCCTCCAATTGTATTTTCAAATTTTCGCTATCCATTATCCGTATTGTTGTTGTTGTTGTTATTGTTGAGGGGTTTTCTAAAATACAAAAGGAGTGGTTAAAAGACGCGAAGGTTGTGGAATATCGACATCATCGTCGTAGTAGTCGTTAGTATGGTTGTATTAGGTAGGATTACTAAAATTACAATATCCCCAAGGCCGTGTATCGATACGATTAGCGCATATGACGCGTTTGTCATCGTGAGGACTTAATACGACCTTATTTTGTTTCAATGTGTATACGGCATGCTTCTTCGATCGTATTAGATTCTGCTCCTTTTTTATAGTTACAATATTAAACAAGGACCTTTTATAATCATCGATCGTAACGTCCCTCATACTAGATGATGTGGATCCTTTCGATTTCTTTATCAATTTTCCATCGACCTCATATGAATACATCTTTGCACGCAACCCTACAAATTCGGTCATTATACGACCATGATTTTCATCCTTCATTAACCCCGGAATTTTTTTATTTACCAAAGGAATTCCAAACTCGTTTTCGGGATCATAATCTGATGTATCAAATCTATGAATATCTTCCTTTATAATTTCATATATGTTGGGAACGTTAAAAGCGTATATTAAACTATCGGTATCGGTGTACAACAGCTTTGCGGACGATTTTTGAAACTTTTTCAAAACGTAGTTATAATGAAAGTCGTAAAGAAACGTTTTTGAAATGTCTAAAACTGCAAATCCTGCGTATATAGGTTTATTGAAAAAGACTTCTAATCTATTCATTTCTATGATCACCATGTCCTTATCGAATATCGTACAACTATGGAAGTTTGGTTTGGATATATATGCCCTAGCGCCGTAACGTCCTCCCCATTTAGTCAATAAATGCACCTCCTTGTATTTCCGCACGTTCTCCATAAGCTTACCAAAAGGACTATTAATCATTAATTTATAGAAATTTTTATCGAACTCATTTTTCGCCCGCTGTCGCATACCGATATTTAATTCGATGTATTTTTTCAACCACGGAGACTGCTTGAACTGCAATACTCGATTTATTTTTACTAATTTTAGACCGTGCTGCACGTATATCTTTAAATTTCTATAATGAACGACATATTCGCGCTTTGGATATAAGGTTAACATCAGTTTTTTAAATTTTGAATTAAGGGGTATCATATGCTCCGGCGCCATGGGAAAATCACTATCAG
Source organism: Photinus pyralis (assembly GCF_008802855.1). Taxonomy (NCBI): domain Eukaryota; kingdom Metazoa; phylum Arthropoda; class Insecta; order Coleoptera; family Lampyridae; genus Photinus; species Photinus pyralis. The sequence continues at coordinate 22,138,586 of NW_022170596.1, read as the reverse complement.
ATTCGTGCAACTCGGAGGGATAGTCCAAATCACAGTCTACTATGTATCCTACGTCAGCATCGTCCGGATGATTAAGTATGTCCAAATTTTCAATGTCCTCTACAAAGGAGAATTCGCCGAAGGGCAAGAAATTACACATTGTGGCACCATAAAGATTATTAATGTCAAGGTACAATAGGTACGTCGTGTCAAGGTCGCTGTTATAGTCTTTCATGAACGGGTTGTTAGCTTTGGCGTATCTAGTAGAACACTGCGTTATACCGCCTCTAATCCCTTTCTCGATAAACATGAGTTGATCAATATCAGTTAGAAGCTCCAATTTCACGCCCGTAACTTTTAACATGGCGTCAAAAGCTAGACCCGGAGCGGTATAGTAATGCAAAGGATCAAGCCGATACGTCTCTATGCACGTATTGCGAAAGTTTTCGAAAATATCAGCCAAAAGAAGAACATCCGTTTTTAAATAAAGGTCGGAATAATCTCCTAATGTTTTAATGTTGAATGTATTCCATACGTTAAGCGCGTGCTCGTAATCGGCTTCGCTTACCGCTTCGTTTTTCAAATTGCTAAAAAATGCATCTCTAGGCGGTAACTCTAGCTCGTTTAACCTCTCCCATGAGTCGACATAATCGTACGGAAATATGCCCTTACGCGTTAACAAACCAAATTCATTCGCGTTGTCGCTATGCAATCTTATAAGGGTTTTTTTGTCATTCTCCAAATATGAGGACAATTTATCTATACTGCTACTCATAAATCTAAAGGAATCGATAAAGCGAAACTTAATACAAGTATCCTGTACGTACTTTGTGAACGAGATATATTTCTCCTTGTTTACGGGTAAAAGTTTGATTTCGCCGGGAATGACCCCGGTCGCAAGCTCTCTAATAATAAAATGAACGTCGTAGCCGCTCAGATTATGAAAAACTACAGGTATTACCTGACTATCTTTATAGTTTAGGTTACATTTACTATGAGCAACGCCGCGAAAGAGCCCCCCACCGCTATGACTATGGACTTTAACTTTTACGTCACCCTCCAAAAAAGGTTATTCGCAAATGTGGCAGTGCGTTGCACTCTCGATCCTTTTCAGTTGAGCCGAACTTAAACGCTCCATGGGAACTACAGTATTCATTATGGCGTTCGCCCATTTAGCGATATCATGTAACTGTTTAATAAACCATCGCAAATTTTGAAAGTGACTCATCGTACGAGCACTTTAAATAGAACCCTATACTAAACGGAATATGTGACTGGTAAAGCGCGGTGGCTACACCTTGAAGAGGTGTCGAGTTATCGCATTTTTCCAAGATAGTTTCAAGGTCAGCATAAATAGCAAATGGAACCTTCTCCATATGCGAATAGCGAGTAAACTCTACATATTTTTCGGTATCGTTATTGCTGTTAGGCATTCGAATGGAACACTTATTCACTTGATGACACCTTTTTGAATGCTTGTCTAATAGATCGCTCGACGAAAAATGATTTAAACATGTGTAACAGAAAAATTTTTTATGACCTCGATTCGATAATTGCGAGGAGAACAGCGCCGACATATTTTTAATCCAAGCGTAATGATAATAATCGTTGCCATTGTTGTTGTTGTTGTTGGGAGGAGATTGATTGTTTGATGACAATACCAATAAATTTACGGTTTTTCTACCATCCGTCTTACCGCTTAACATAAATGGAAGTACTTTTTTCTTAACTACGCAATATAAGTTAATGGAGAGGTGATTTAATTGCTCAAATTTTTTTATATCGGTTATTTTAATAGGAAATTGAATAGATTCGCGTTTTAGTATGTCATCAAAATGAGGATAACTACTTTCTCTATCAACATTTTTGGTGACGGGATTTAAAGCAGCCACTATGGACCATAGAAAACAAAATTTATCATTGTTTCGTACATTCACAACGGCTTTCTTAGCTAGTATAAACGAGGGCATCTTTATATATGTTGAAAAACCACCTTTGATGGGAGCGTAATTGTTAATATTGATTTTGACAAATAGCACTTCACTTAACGCCCAACCGGACTGTTTTTCGGAAAAATTTTCCAACTTGGCTTGCAGTTTATCAAAAACGTTCTCCTTGTACCACTTTTTAAGATTGGTGCCGATATCAATTACGGCATTTCTCGTTTGAAATGTTTTCATATCTACATTGAGATCTTGAGGATGGATAAAGTTACATGCCAAACTTACGTTTACCTTTAACATTGATCGTTTTAGCGCCTCACCAATTTTGCGCGCAAAGCTGTCGTATGATTTTTTTAGAAAAACTAAGGGGTCTTTATAGGTAAAGTTTACAATGACGCCGGTAATCAAACGGCCTTTAAAACAAGAATCTAAGGTGTACCACGCCAAAGTACGGAGCGGATGATTTTTTCTATCGACGGTGTCATCTATTCCACAACCCTCCCTTTTTACCGAGATATTTTTCAATTGTTGTTTTAATTGTGCTCGAAAATATTTAAGTTGGGTTAAATTCGCTTCCAGTCTTATCGGGCTTTCATTTATCTCATTATGAAGGTTATTGGTAATTGCTTTCTCTAACAAACGTATGTTGGAATCGATTATTGAAATATGTCTAACAATATCGGTCTTATTTTTTAATAATTTAATTGAATTACGCGTTAGATTAACTATGTTATTGCTTAAACTCGTAACAGATTCCATTGTACCTACCTACGATTAAAACTATTTTCCCAGAGTTCTTCTTCCTCGAAACGTAACAAAAATAGCTCGCCTGCAAAGTTGCGCGAAATCCGAGAGGCCTTCACACTTACACACACACAAAGAGACACTTGTCGTTGATGGAATATTACGTCAAAGATGCACAGAGACGAAGTCATTAAATCGCGGAAATTGGAGGCCTTTTATACGCTCACGTTCCGAAGGACATTAATGAATACTCCCTTTCTTACATGAGTGCTCGCTATTGTTGGCGCTTTTCTAGGAAGCTTCGGGTGTCGCAGGTGTCCCATGCGCTTTCTGCTAACACCATGCAAATACGTTTCCAAGGTCGAGAACAATGGAGTCGGTGTTACTGCCGTTGCATGAGTGGGGTCTGGGAACCTTGGTGTCGCAGGTGTCTCATGCAAGTACGTTTTCAAGGACAAGAACAATGGAGTCAGTGTTACTGCATGAGTAGGTCTTGGAAGCTTTGGTGTCGCAAGTGTCTCATGCAAGTACGGAGGAGGACAATGGAGTCAGTGTTGAGCTACCAGGAAAGCAACCTGTGAGAACGCCCTTGATTTTCACTCTTTTGCTAACTCCATCAAAAACCCTCCCCATATATAGGTGGAGATTTTTCATATTGGATAAGTATTAACGTGAACGTTAAGACCATGTCCTCGATGTCTTCCTTTAACAACAAACGCGGCGCGAAATTGAGTATTAAAAAAAAAAGTGAAACGAACAAGAAGCCTTACGGTGGTGCTAGTGGCGGTGGCGAACATTCGGTGTTAAGAACGGCATTAGAAAAAAATAAACCATCAAAATTAATGGACGGAGATGTCATCATCAATCTCATTACCGAAGATGATGAAGGACACCAGGAAAGGTAAGGCGTACTCGCGCTCGCTTTCCACCATCCATACAATTGTTTTATTGTTTTTATAGAACCACCACTACAACAGCCAACAACAACATGAATGAGTTGGACGACTTTCTGAAAGAATACGAGGGCATCGTGAGCCACGTATATGCCCCACAAGTAAGGGCGATCCCTCCACCTCACGACCAGGAGCATCAGCAGCAGCAGCAGTTAAGGTAAAAATTGCTCATGAAAACAAAAAAAAATTAACAATTTTAAAAAATTATTCTAATATATATTTGTTTTTATAGCCATCATCAGTATCCGGTACAGATATTAGAACACATCATAATTCCCGCGCCGCCGCCGCCACCACCACCGCCACAGTCAAATCAGCACGCGGGAGATGGCTTACACCAATTTCATCCGCCGCCACCGGGCAATAACGCCGTGAACAACAATCACTTTCAGTAAGTTATACTTGCAATATATACATACACTCTATTCTTAATACTGTGCTTTTCTCCTTATTGTTACAGAGCTTCGTTACCAAGGGCGGGTGCAAAGGACATGAATGTCCTAAGAGACATCTACCAAAACATCTCCCCAGCAGCAGCAACAGATCTGCCGCCACCACCACCACCACCCCCGCTGGACCCGCACAGGTGGCACGAGCCGTCCAACCCCCAAGAGCTGGCAATGGTGTCCATGCGGTGCCTGGAGCAAATGTTGCCCATTGTTGAAACGAAGCACCGAGATTCCCAACTTCTTACCGAAAGGTTGGAAAGGGAATTAACGGCATCCCGAACACAACAGCAGCATCTCCAAAAAGAAATGCAATTAATAATTAATTATATTACATTTTTAAAACAAATGTCAATGTAACTATAACGAAATAATAATGTAATTATTGTATGTACCTATTTCAAATATACGGAATTGATGCAATTGTTATTGTTATTAATATAGTTTATCCCGCCGCAAACTTTCCACGGCTATAATTTTAATCCAATACGAGGAATTCATTGTCGAGGTCAAGCAAAAGTGAAACAGGGCGTTGTTGCAGCAACCTACAATGGAAATTATAAATCTCATTTCATGATTTCTCCCTGCAATAAGTATTGTTACTAAGTTACGTACCTGAGTTATGATATTCCCGAATTTTAATTTCCGCAAAAATCATAATTATTTCCGTAAGCAACAACACCATAAATGAGAAACGAGTGCAAGGCCACGAAGTACAAACTGATACTGTTCTATTTTTAATGCGCGCGCGAAATTGCAAAGTTTTTTTATGTACACGATCTAAAGGGGCCCCTAGACGGTCAATCATTTTGATCAAAAACTTCATTCAAGCGCGATTAACCATCAATATGTCAAAATAACACCTACTTATACCACGCGGGTGTGGTTCTAACACTTCTAACAGGGACATTGCCGATGGGAAAATGAATAAACACCCCTTTGTACATTTTTTTTTAAATACACACAACTTTACATATACACAAGGAAATAATCATTTTATTTAGGTACATCATCATCATCATCATCATTGGGCCTTATCTCATGCACACAAATCGCCAGTAGACCTCACAACATTAATTTTTCCATACGGCGCCGACAACCCAAAATTTCCACATCCCACTTTAATTTTCTAATTTTCATTACCAGCTCGTCAATTCTTTTTTTCCGTTGCTGCCGCTGCTGCTGCTGATGATGATTATGAACAATGACTCTTGACATCTCGTCGATTCTTGTTATTATGGACAAATGTCTTCCAATTAACACCTTATATTACACCCCAACGGCCTTGAGCCGCCGCCACCCCCCCTCCACACAAACAATACACCCCTTTGTTCTCACAACTCGACCTTGAAATCCAATGGCCTTCACCCATCACCCCCCCTCCGAAAAACACAAACAATACACCCCTTTCTTCTCAACACTCGACCTTGAAATCCAATGGCCTTCAGCCATCACCCCCCCTCCGAAAAACACAAACAATACACCCCCATTTCTTCTCACATACTCGGACCTTGAAACCCCACCCAGCCCACCCCCACTTACGCAAACCAACTTTGACCTTCAACACCCAACTTGACCTTGAAAACGTCTAACACTTCAATCAAGGATGGCACTTTTTCAATGTAAAGTGAGCCCAGGATCGGCCTTACTATACTACTAACTCCCACATTCTCAGAACCCAGGTATAGAAATAAAAGCTCGATGCCGTGTTTTGAATTCTGTTTCATTTTAATTCCCAGTAGCCTGAGAGACAGATAGATATATCAAACTGCATCCAATCGTTGAGGATGTTCAGTACAGCTATTCAAAATTGTTGCCAGAAGATATAGGCCAATATTTCATTAGTTTTGGACAGAAAGAGGTTACTTTGGTGTTGTTTTCCATACATTTGGGTTTGGCTGTAGAAAAACTCCGTTTAATCCTGTTGTCATGTCAAGATTAACTCCATTTTATTCCGAAATGCCGGCTTCACTATCAAACATCCCCTGTTAAAAGGAAACTGCAGTTTTTAAAACAAACACAGGAGTCGAATTGACTACACCTATACTCAACGAAGAGCCGCAAATTATGATTGTGGGTTCATTTAAAGTACATGGAAGTAGACTCTTTTGGCAATTTACATTTCCAGCAAAATTATTGCGGGGGTTGCTATTCAATTTTACAACACAAACAAAACAAACTTCAAATTACGCTAATTTGAATATTATGTTTGTATTCCTTCAAGGTGTTACTCGAGAGCATGGAAGTACTTTTGTTTACTTTTAACTCATGTTGACTCCATTTCAAAAACTGTTAATTTCCATATAATGCTTAGTTACAAACAAATAAGCTAAGTTAGTTGCTTTTAGGAGCACCGCGAAAGATTAAATATATAAACATATAATCCATTTAGCTTGTAATCATTTACAGAAAGAAATTAAGACACTGTAGGCAATCCACACATACAAATAATAATCGCTGTATAACGCAAACTAATGGAAACATTCTTTGTAATTGCATTAAGGCCGTTTCTCTATCTCTAAAACTCACCCTAAGTCGTTATACCCTGACGCTTTAGACATTTATAAGCTTTTTAAATGATGCAGACCAGAGGGAAAATGGTGGAAGTGAACGTGAAACCCGAACTACATATAAAATATAGTCAGCTTGCAATTTTCACAGGCCTGTTTGGAAAAGGAAAGAAATGGATAAGAAAGCGAAGAGATGCGTTTTTTTTATTTCTTCTTTTGTTTTTTTTTCCTTTGTTTTTTTTTATTTTAATGCTCTAAAATTCCATGGCATCACAGATTATTGAAAAAGATGGGGGTTTTATATTTCCAATTTTCCGTCTTTATTATGCAAAAAATTGAAAACTAATACTGTTGATTGACGTCAAAAAATTTTTTCTACCAAAAACATTAATACATTTTTGCTCTAAAATAATTTGGGGAGCCAATAATCGCGTGTTATGAATTTTACATTGAAATCCCTATGATGCGTTACGCAAGTCACCACCCTGTATGTTTTTACATGCAAATGATTTTTAACAGTTAAAATTACAGGTACTCGAAGAATTCACCCTACAACTCTCATTAATTTGCCATCCTAACGACCGACGCAATTTTTCAACTACCAGTGCCAGAGAATAGACACTAAACTATATTCAGGATAACCAAAAGAATTTGTATATTTATATACGGAAAGTACCCTATATAGAAAATAAATTTTATTGATGCGTTAAGCGATTTAATTTATAATCTTAGACTCACGACTGCAGTTACCTGCGCACCTTCAGAGCTTAAATAAAAACAAATCTGTTCACGGAGTGAACTTCCGTAGATCGACCTCTTCAGGAATGTCAAATTAACTTTGAACATAAATTGTTATACAAAATCCGAACGCTTTATGCCTGATGGAAACCAACGACACAGCCTCGACTGGCATGTCCTCTTAGCCAATAGTAATCCTGTATTTTCGTTATCTCGGAACCATTGAAGCGCTACAAATGTAAATTGTTCTATTATACTTAAGCTAAATACGAATACCGTTACACTACTAACAACCAATTACATATTTTGCTTGCTACTGATTTTGAAACTATATTATACAGGGGTGAAGTCGACAGGACAAAACAAACAAAATTCTTTACATACAAAGAATAGTAGTTTGCTAAACAAAACTGTTATTCTCAGCACAAAAACGTAATTTAAAGTAGCACAATCAACACATAAACTTAAAAATTAAAAAATAGTTCTTGTGGGTTTCTAAATGGTAAAATACATGCAATACACAACGGCTTCAATTGGCCATAGATTGATCTCTTTAAGAATGTACAAATCAACATTTTCGTTACTAAGTTTTTCCTTACTTCAATCAAATATAATTGACGATGATTTTCTTAAACATTCAGACCCTTAATTTTACATAAATGGAATAACAGTACCTCATATAAGACGGTCCTTTTGCAGGGGACCAAAATAGGCTGGAGACAACCTTTTGTACAGCCACAATGTTTTAGGAAAGGTAAACAATGGAGCTGTATAGTGTAACTTTGCCGTCGGGAAAACTTCTTTGGTGAATGCTCAGGCGCAAATTTTCTCTGAACGTTTCTTACTCCACACAATAATAATAATAATAATAATAAGGTCTTTATTAGATGACGATCTAAAGGGCGAAGTTCACCTAGGGGCAACATCGCCACCAGGTGTTCTTCCACTTAACCCATAACATAACTTCAGTTTAAATGTTTACAATTTCGATGGATGGGTGACAAAGAGAGAACACACACACACACCCTCACCCTCTCTCACCCTCTCTCACACACACAAAAAGACAATACTGTGAAAAAAAGTTAATTAATAAGTAACTTGAGAATGGGACACTTTACTCGTTCAAAAGAATGTGACGTAGTGCTGATTTAAACCTGGACACTGTAAGCTTTTTAATATTCGATGGAATGGCATTGTAGACACTGGTAATGCTATATGAAAAAGATTTTTTTTTTTGAGAATACGTTAAAACGCATTAGTGAATTCTTATTGACCACGTATTTTTATTAAAGGATATCGAAGTCATTAATCTGGCACGTATTTTGTTTAGAAAACTTCTACTCCATGTCTCCTTCGAAAATTCATTGACTGAGCTGGCACATTACTATCAGCTCCACGAAAATTTTCGCAAGTTTATACTGATAAAGACATGCTGACGAAAACTGAACCAGTGAATTTCCTTAAATATTGAAAGGGAGAATAATGTGGATTTGATACCGATACCTACATTTGGTTTCTTAAATGGCAATATATGCTTACAGGACAATGAGGGCATTCGCATTGTTTCGCTATCCCTTGTACTTGAAACTGAAGCGAATTGAAGTGGACACTTAATACTCTGTTCCTGTTTTGTACGAAACTCATTTGTAAACAAACGCAGCTCTGATTTATAATACTCCTCCACATCAAAAGTCGTTTACCAACTGTAACTACGTAATAACCACCGAAACTTCTCACATAGGGCGGGTCTTAGAGCGGTTAAACACAAAAACACGAAACGTACCTCAACTAGAAAACACAACACTAACTTTGATTTATAAGTATAAAGACAAGGAAGGGTTCCAATAAGATGTTTTGCTCCACTACATAAAATAAAAGACGAATTCTACAACTATATTCATGTGTATTCAGCTCTAGGTAACGTGAGAACATGCCGTTTCGGTGGTTTTAAACAAGAAATATTAGCCGTTAAGAAGCCTGTCAAATTGTTCGGTTGCGAGCTTTAAATTGTTTAGCGTATCACACCTAAAATTGTGCCAAATTCGTCTTTGTTTGTAAATTGCCTTGTTAGTTGTTTTTGGCCTGGAAAAGTTCCGTCATGCACATGTATTCTAATAATCCAATTTCCTATCAAGCGGGTGATTACCTATAATTATGGCCGCTATTTCCATGAAAGTCGAAAGACTTCTCCGGGCTTTCCGGATTTGAATAGGTTAATAATTTTTATCATGCTATAGACTGAACGCCAATAATTACTGGTATCTCTGATTTTGATGTGTGTGCTGTAAGAAAACGAATTAATGTGAGGTTCCCTAGGAGGTTCCCATACTTAAGTTGGTAATGTTTGATGTTCTAGAAGCACAAATCATAATAAGACATGCACTACATCAACAAAATTCTGGAATTATTACTTCTAACTTTTTTAGCGGGTTTAGGTTGTTTCTAAAGAGCTGCATACGTAAATTCACCGGCTTGGAACTATCTCTCGGTGACCACTCTTTGGTTTGAAGATTAATTGGCTTGCTCTCAATGTTGATTTATTTGCTGGTTAATCCGATTTGGTCCAAAAAGTGCGTTTTACATACATACTCAGATTAATTTGATCTTATTTAGCTTTAAGGAAATTCCTTAGGTAAGCTTTTCACCAAACCGCCTTGTACGTTAACGGCAGTAATAATAAACTTTGTTATTATTTGATTTTTACAAACAGTTTTCTTTGTTGTAATTCCCGCGTGTAGCATGAATTAATTTTACCTCCCTTTTTACTTGATATCACTGCACAAATACGTGGTAGAGTTTCCCAGGAAATTTGCTTACGAACGCTTTTGATTATAATAGCGGACTGTGTCTTGTACTGAATGGAATCTGCACAAGTACGAGCTTTTTGAACTCCCACAAAGGGATACACAAATATCCGTACTATTTTTCCACTTGGGCAACTAATAATCCGTTCGTATTGACTCACTAGCCTCGAAATTATTAATTTAGTCAAAAATAACCCCCCCCCCCCCTCTAAAATGTAGTAATGTTGCAACGTCTACTGGAGCGACGATATTTTATTAATTTTCATTGGTTCACCAAGCTTTCAGGGCTGGCGACTGAAATTAGGATTCTGCGATGTCAGCTCATTTTCCCAAGCTGAACTTAATTTCCAAAGATGTAGAAGTAACTCAACACGACTTATTTCCTGCGTGTAATTCCAAACCAAAACCAGACAACAAAGTGACAAATACAATTTAGAACAAATAATAATTTATAGTCAAACGTGTGAGATTCAGCAATAGGTTTGCGTAAAAAGGGGGCCGAACCTGCCTTCTTTGCAAAATGGAAGCAATTACTCTCGTCTCTAAAAAAAGGTGAATGTGAAATGTAATTTTCCTCTGTAGTGAGGAAAGTCAAAAACAATTGCTGCATTAATCTTATTAACGACACTTAAAATTGAAACATACCCGTATCTAGATATCGCATACGATAAGTTTTCAATTTGGAGTATAGTTACAGAAAAAAATTATGTGTAAAACTTGAGAAGAAGGTGTATTACAAATCTATCCTGTAATTTAACTTCAATACTTGGTTTTCTAATTTGCTTGCTCGCAAAATTACACACAACATTATACCTTAACATTTTAGATATATTAACCAAAAATTATATAGTGAAAGAGTTCCAGGATACGATTCCATTTAAGTTTTTACTGTTTATAATTTTCTCTATAAATTTCAAATGAACTAGATCTATTTTCGTAGCCACGGTTTTTGGAACTATCCTGACCTTAATATCGTGTGTTCTTTATTGAAATCGTTAATCAAATTCTATTGGGTTTTGAAATGGTAAAAAATACATGAAATACAAAACTGCTTCAAATTGCCCATAGGTTGATCTCTTTAAGAACGCACAAACTAAAATTTCGGTCTCGGAATATTTGAATGTTTAAGTTAAGTAGTTTATTTTATTTTATTCTGAGACCGTCACCAGAGGAAACACTTTGATGTATAGTATAAAGTTGACATCCGCTGCCTTTCTTGGAAATCTTCAAGATGGAAAATGTCCAAAGCTTATTGAGACAATGTTGACTAAACATACCTGAGGGTTTGCTCAACAGAAAACCTCTTTGATTTTATGTTTTTTTATGTCGTCTCGTTTTGCGATTCTATTTAGCGCATTTTTTAAGAATTATACAAATGTGGTATTCTTTGCGTTTTGTCCGTATGTCTGTCCATGTATTCGTCCGTCCGGGCCCATTTCAGCGATTTTGAACGACTTTTAGGGGAATTATTGTCCTAGAGGCCTGAAATTTCTTGCAATAGGTGAGCCTGACGGCCATCACAGTTTGTTGTCTTAAGGGAGGTAAACTTTGCACAGTTGACCTATATACCAAATGTAACAATCCTATAGAAAATGGTTGAAATCCAGTGACTTTTTCTATTAAGAAACGATATTATTTTCCTTAAAGTAAGTACACAAAAGCACAAATATCTCTAGTAGTTCAGAATATTTTTGGGGAAATTATTTAGCTTGTACTAAAACTTTGATAACGTTTGCATCGCAAAACTCTATGCTACCAATAAATTTATGTCAAAAAATAAAGCGTGTATTGAAGGGGCGTTCCCAGTCCCAGTGCCAGATTTCAAAGAAGATACACGGCCAAAGCAAATAAAATTTTTGCCTCCTGAATGAGATAATGAGAGATTTCTTTCTAAAGTTTTTGTTAGGAAAACAAAAATGAGAGAATTACGTAGGAGTAATTTAATTAGGTGTGTTAGCAGTCCACGGGTAAATTTTACCTCAGTATTTTATTAATCTAAATAGAATGTAACACAAGTTCTCAAAAAATGAAAAAAGAATGTGTGTTTTAATTTAGTTAGTTTTGAAGATTACAAGAGATGTTTTCATGTGAAACTTTTTTCTCTTCTTTCAGATTAAACGTACCCGGGGAGGACTTTTAAGTTTAAGCCCTACGGGGCCTCGGAGATCCATTACCAAGTAAGGAAGACATACACTCAACGCACGCACTTACGCTAAAAAAGGTAAAATTTGCATTTAAAATTTAATAACTTTTCCCGCAATGAATTAATTAATGTCGACTAATTGAAATTTAATCAAGCGTGAACGCTGATGAACGATTAATTTAACGACGTCCCCGAAGTAAAATTCGGCTTTCTTATCTTTCGCGCCCTAGTAATCGATGTTTTGTGCGTCCGAAACTGAATTCGGTATACTCTCATTATTTATAATGCTCGTTGTCTCTTCAAAAACCGACTATTGTTTTTGTATACCTCTTCAATTCCACATACCCAATGGGGTTATCACCATATGCCTCACGAGTTGCCCTGTTTTTGAAACATTACTTTACTGCTTTTCGTAGTCCAGCCAGACAGTAGGGATTTTTGCTCTATTTTTCAATATCGCCGTATTCGAATTCCACTGTGCCAGTGATCGTTCCATTGAGTATCTTCCGAATATTATCAAGGTAATGTCAAGGTTCTGAAGTATCTTGTCAAGCTAATATTGTTCATTATAATGTAACGAATTTGTCTGGGTGATTGGAGTCACTGAAATATGTGTCATTTTTACGCCGTGGGTACCAATCGTCTTTTTGTTCTCTAATGCCCTATGTCGCCTTCTAGTCGGACGTAAAGATAGGATTATATCCGGAATTTAACCTTAAAACATTTCTGAATCATAATGAAGTGAATCTATCGCAAAAAATGTTGTTTTTGAGATAGGTAATTAACAGCGCTATCAAATTTAGATGTCGCCATTTTAAGTTACTTCGCAATTTTGTTTTTGGATTCATTAAGGATGATAGAAGAGAGCATTCGTCTTCTGACAGCCAGAGTAATACGTAGCGTAGCTAAAGAAATTAGCGTCGTAAATGCGGCTTAAAAATAGTTCTCGGGATTCTCTAAACAATTCGGAAGTAACAATTTTCGATCGTCAGTTAAAGAAATTCAAGTGGCGTGCAGTTGTAAAAGGGATTCGATTTAAAATCTTCGAATGATAAAATAAAATAACGTCGCTATAATTCCAGATTGTCTACTTTGCTCCAATCCCATTCTCAGGCCAGAAACGTTTCGCACTCACGTATGGAAATTATTTTAGTTATTCCCCCGTGATCTTTATTCGTTACTTCAAACAGGCACAAGTCTTTAAACAAATTTTTAACCGAGTGGAAAATTCTTACACATATTACCTTAAATAATATCGAACTGACCAGTAATCCTCCCTCTCCCAACCTAACCTTTGCGCTTTCATCACTTGAATTCATACAAACTGAATATAAAACCCCATTTTTCATAAATAATCACAAATTTCAATACAAAATTAGAAAATAATATACCCAATATATGTGTATACGAGCATATTGAACTACGAAATTTGTCTAAAAAGTCTAAATGCGCCCTCTAAATCTTTCCTTGCAATTAAAAACAAATGAAAAACATTACAGGTGAAATGTTTTGCTATGTATATGGGCGTATGTTAAAAACCAGGCAAAAAAGGAATAAATCTTTAAATACCTATGACTAGATTGTGCAATACTAATTTCAAGCTTTTTAAACCTAACATATTGGTCAATTTTTCGATGGATTTGTGGACACTGTTAAAATCAGCTGTCGGTAGCAATTTTTGCATTTTATTTCAACGTAGCACCATAGTGTAATGAACCCAAATAGCTTTTCATCGCGAAGTGTATGCCAAATGCGAGTAGTAAGTATTATATCCCTTTTTGTAAACCCTCTTCATGATCTCTTCAAATCTCTTCAAAATCTTCTCAAAATCTCTTCAAAATTTCTTCCAAATCTCTTCAAAATTTCCTCAGAATCTCCTCAAAATCTCTGCAAAATCTCCTCAAAATTTGTTCCAAATCTCTTCAAAATCTCTTGAAAATCTCTTCAAAATCTCTTCAAAATTTCTTCAAAATCTCTACAAAATCTCTTCAAAATCTCTGCATAATCTCTACAAAATTTTTTAAAAATCTTTAAAATTTCCATCCACCTCGAATGATATCATTTCGCGTGTTTAAAACTTCCGCTATCCGTAATATGCCATATAATAGTTTCTACTTCGATAGTTATCCTTTGAATTTAAGGGCCGCCAAACTTTAATTCAACCGTTTAAAACTTCCACTATTGTTCGTATTTATCGTAATAGTTTCTAGCTCGTAAATTATCCCGTATAAATGATAAGCGCTAAAAAGGTTTAATTGCGCTGCTAAAATTTTAGTTTGTTTTTATACGTTGGTACTATTAAACTTCGCTGCCATAACCGCGCTCATTTTTTTCCGCTAATAGTGCGAATCATTATGTAAAAACGGAAAGCACGTATGCGTTTTGCTTTCGACTGTATTGTAGTATTTTTTCGTGAGACAAATTGCTTTATTTTCCCTACTGAATACTTTCCGCTACCAACTTATGCAATTTCTGTTATGAATATGCTTTTAAAATTTAATTTTAAAACCCCAATCGTGTCATTCAAAATGAAGAAAATTTAATAACAACGAAAGCTTGTAAGCTTGATCACTTTTTTGCATTCTAATGAGTGAATGCGAGCTCTGCCAACTAATTTCTTTTCAAATCGCGAAGAAAAAACAATACCAGAAGCGGGCGGCAATTCGTTTTGATTTATGACGTAAAGTTTTTTCCACCTTGTAAAAACCAAGACTGGTATTTTTAAATTGTAAGTAAACGTAAGTTATGTAATTTTAAAGTTTGAAATTAACTGTCAGGGGAACGAAACTTCGAAAAAAGTGTACGCAATTCCCCATTTTAAGATTTGCCACTGTAAGACGAATAAAAGGCCGCGGAGGCCACCTGGCGGTGTATTTCTTAAATAATCGCAGAACAAGTTTTCGGATAGGTGTCGCGAGTTGTACGTTAATCAATGAGCAAACGGCCCTCTTGTACAATTTGAACTGAATGCTTGTTACTAAGACATTACTGCCATTCAAGGTGGGTGGTGGTTGATTTATGCACTTTAATTCCATAAAGACTTATTAATAATCCGAGACACTTTTGGCTCATTTGAGAAAGCGCTTTCTCGTATATTTAACCGAATTTAAAAATAGTTTTCGATTTTCATCTTTTATTGTGCAGCTGCAGTCAATACCATGCAATTTGTCCTATGAAAAGCAAACTGCTGTACGCTATCAATCTAGTGGCATTCAATCAAAGGGTGTATTGTGTTAATATTGCACCAGGCTCTTCCTAAGTACGTTTTATTGTGATTAATTGCCTTGAAATATGTATACAATGCGTATCTTGGTTCTCTTTCAAATTTTCCAAAAATAACGTGACGAAGTTTTAAGATTGAAATAAATTAAGTTTGCACGTGCAGAACAAGAATAGCGGATGCTTAAAAAAATAGTTGGCCAATTTTGTTGTTAAAATACCTTACACTGATTTCCGTGTACTTTCAGTTTTTGCTATGTGTATTAAGAATAGTTTGACATAGTTGGATCCCTAGACATAAATACACGAAAACGAGGATTCAATATGTAATTCCCCGGCGTAGTAGTTTGGAAAGTTTTAATAAACGGATAGCTTCTCAAAAAACTCCTTCAGTTTCGGATCCAATGACAAAGGTCTCGGGTAAATAGATATCTTTGGATTCATATTTCATTTTGGTAGCTTCTATACCATTATCAAAGATGGCATCCACTGTAAATTCCTATCATGAATCACTTGGTTTTTATACTGCGACGTCGATTGCAGTAGGAGCAAGGTATCAAAAAAGGAACTGTAATGAGATTAAATTCATCAAATTTTAAGCCCTTCAACAATTTAACAATTCTTCTTCTATGTGGTTGTGGACAAATATTGTGAAAGGGTCCGTCGTCACAATTTCTAAGTCGTAAACGTGCTCTGGATCATATGCCAAGATTCGAAATTTGCCTACCAGACACAAACAAAAGTCCCACGTATCTCACCTGACGACATTCGGATCCCGACAAAAATGGATTTCCTGACGTGTTTTACGTAAATTGACGAGATCTCGCTTCTGTTTCCAATATTTATCCACATCAGCATTTGACTATAAACTTGCCAAAAATAAACGTAAGGTAGTGCGTGTGGGTCAGAAGAATCATAAACAAAAATAACGCTTTCGCCCACTCTTTCTACTCATCCGGCAAAGCGTATTAAAGTTTTATCTTTTTAAATTACCTACTACACGCATTGCCTATTTGCACAAAGGGCCAGTCCTTTCCCATAACTGCTACCAGTGTCTCTTTGGAAAAGATAAAGTAAAACAGATAATTGTGCATTCTAATGACATTTTTTAATAAATAAACATTTAATGAAAATAATAAAAAGCTAAAGTTCCTAAAATACATTCGGCATTGCCTTTTTGAATCTCTAGACTGATTCGCTGGTAAATAAACTTTTTATGGGGCGCCTGTAATTGAAGCTAACTTCTTCACCACATTAAGTAATGTACCTACTAGTTATTATCCAAAACCGTTCAAAAGATAACATTATAAGTTCTATTTCAGTGGAAAAAATTACACATTATTCACTAGTTAAGATAATATTTTTATTTTATAGTATACTATATTTTAATAGGTTTGAATGAATAGGCTAAGCCGCTCTTTAACCGTAAGGATAGACAAAGTGATCACTTTAACCGTAAGGGTAGATAAAGTGAAACAGATGACTGTGCATTCTAATGACATATCTGTCATTCTTATTTCAAATGCACGATATAAAATGACGTTTAGAACATATGACAATTCTGTTTAAACACGAGTATCGAGGTTTAGGGTTATGGGAGTGATATTTGCTGATAAGTGCCTATAGATGTTAATATTGCTTTGTGCAATGGCAAATTATCTGCACTAAGTCACCCACAAAACACCTGTCGTGCTATAGCTCCAATCAAAATAACCTTTAAATTTAGAATGGTAATTATTATAATAGAAAAATCTGATATGAAAACCTTATCTAGTTCGCAGAATTGGTTCGATTAAACACACAGTTAATTAATTGACAAAGACAAGAAATTATTCCGCAAAACAAAAGAAAGTAAAACAAAGCTGGAAGAAAAATATGGTAATGAAAGCTTGTTTTTGCACATACTGCGCACGCAAGTGTTCGGCAAACAGCTAAATAAAGAATTTAATTATCTTATAGTTATTAAATAATCCAATATCAATCTCGTACTAAAACTGACACACAAACGCTGAACGCTCAGAAACTTTACTTCTTCACTTGATGACAAAAGCTGGCTTGTTGAATTTGATGTCAAAATTTAGTGGCTTTCTGGACGGTAGAACATTTCTAGGTTTTAATAAGTGATAAATCTTGTAGAAGGGCTTCACTATATACAATAATTGATTGATTAACCTCCACCCAGCTGAAATTTCTAAATTCAATGATCTAATTCACACCTATTTATACCGGCGTGAAAAGAGCGGCCAATCCTAGCGGCCAAAATTTCCGAACATACCCGAAGCGAAAATAAACCCTGCCACAGAATTTTTTTGCTCTTAATTCATTTTCCTCTAAATACTGAAACAATTCTATTTACAATGAAATAGAAAACCCTCTCATCAAGCAGAATTACGAGTCAATAAGGGTTGAACAAGCCACCCCCTTGTCGGATCTCGAAAACGGCACATACTATCACGATCAAATTTTCGTGGATGGCTAATGATAGTTCGAGAATAAATAATCAACAAAAATACCCAGGTGCACTGGCCGTCCAAGGGGTTGAAATAGTCACCCCCTTGTCGGATCTCGAAAACGGCACATACTATCACGATCAAATTTTCGTGGATGGCTAATGATAGTTCGAGAATAAATAATCAACAAAAATACCCAGGTGCACTGCCGTCCAAGGGGTTGAAATAGTCACCCCCTTGTCGGATCTCGAAAACGGCACATACTATCACGATCAAATTTTCGTGGATGGCTAATGATAGTTCGAGAATAAATAATCAACAAAAATACCCAGGTGCACTGCCGTCCAAGGGGTTGAAATAGTCACCCCCCTGTCGTATCTCGAAAACGGCACATACTATCACGATCAAATTTTCGTGGATGGCTAATGATAGTTCGAGAATAAATAATCAACAAAAATACCCAGGTGCACTGCCGTCCAAGGGGTTGAAATAGTCACCCCCTTGTCGGATCTCGAAAACGGCACATACTATCACGATCAAATTTTCGTGGATGGCTAATGATAGTTCGAGAATAAATAATCAACAAAAATACCCAGGTGCACTGCCGTCCAAGGGATTGCAATAGTCACCCCTTTGTCGTCCTTCAAAAACGATACATAATTGTACTATCATACTTAGGGTTGCCATCTCAAAACTCTGCCAACTAAGACAGGAAGCGTGAAAGCCCCGGATTTAGGGATTATATATAACCCGGACATATCAACTGAATTTGATTAGAAATATTGGTCTAAAGAAATAGTCTTTGAAATTGTGCTTTATTAAGGAGCTCCTAGCGAGTTGATAATTTTGTGGTGGCTGTCCGTCTGTTAGCACGGTAACTCATAAACGAATGGACCGATTACGATGAAATTTTGCAGACGGATTCTTTACCAAATTTGCAGATCGGAGTTCGTGAATTGGCAATGTAGACCAAAAAATAAAGTAGGCCCTTTTGACATCTCCGTTAGTTATGAACCGAATTGCATGAAATTCAATATGCGCATAACTTTAGCCATATAAAACACAATTCCAAAAGTTGTGCCTAATCGATCAGTATTCACAGTGCCCTTTGCGCATCTCGACCATTTACAGACCGAATTGCAAAGTTTCTTATTTATGAAATTTGATACATAGCCACTTGCAATAAAAGCAAATTTAACGCCAGTTTAAAAATTTCGTTTTGCGGATGCGCAGTGGCAACTTTCTTATTTATGGATGCATTCAAATGAAATTTCATACATATACACTTTAAATAAGAGCAAAACTGACATCTGGCCACACCCAGGAGCTCGTTTGCTATATTTCTGTAATTTATTTTTTTATCACTGACTAGACTGTTTCAATATTCAATAAATTCCTTTCTTTGGTCCACTGTTATGCCACTAGTGAAAATATTCTTTCAACGTTGGCATTATGAGCAGGAATGCAAAAAAAGCACTAGGCAATTTTCAATAACTATATATAGTATGTGCCGTTTTCGAGATACGACAGGGGGGTGACTATTTCAACCCCTTGGACGGCAGTGCACCTGGGTATTTTTGTTGATTATTTATTCTCGAACTATCATTAGCCATCCACGAAAATTTGATCGTGATAGTCTGTGCCGTTTTCGAGATCCGACAAGGGGGTGACTATTTCAACCCCTTGGACGGCAGTGCACCTGGGTATTTTTGTTGTTTATTTATTCTCGAACTATCATTAGCCATCCACGAAAATTTGATCGTGATAGTATGGGCCGTTTTCGAGATCCGACAAGGGGGTGACTATTTCAACCCCTTGGATGGCAGTGCACCTGGGTATTTTTGTTGATTATTTATTCTCGAACTATCATTAGCCATCCACGAAAATTTGATCGTGATAGTATGTGCCGTTTTCGAGATACGACAAGGGGGTGACTATTTCAACCCCTTGGACGGCAGTGCACCTGGGTATTTTTGTTGATTATTTATTCTCGAACTATCATTAGCCATCCACGAAAATTTGATCGTCATAGTATGTGCCGTTTTGGAGATATGATAAGAGGGTGGCTTGTTCAACCCTTATTGACTCGTAATTCTGCTTGATGAGAGGGTTTTCTATTTCATTGTAAATAGAATTGTTTCAGTATTTAGAGGAAAATGAATTAAGAGCAAAAAAATTCTGTGGCAGGGTTTATTTTCGCTTCGGGTATGTTCGGAAATTTTGGCCGCTAGGATTGGCCGCTCTTTTCACGCCGGTTACTTGAAATGAATTATGAAATACGCATGCACGCACAGGTCTGTTAAAATTTAAGAAAATGCCTTCATTAAAAAAAGTAAAGTTATAACCGCTGCCGCCGTACGAATTACTGTCAGTAAGAATAGTAATCAAAGTGAATTTATTACGGTACTCAAAATGGGAGCAACGTTGCTTAACTTTAGTTAGACAATAAATGAATCATTAGTAATAAGCTTAGAGACTTCTTTCATAGTCTAAGACGAGGTCTACGGTAAATCTATGTACTAGAAATAACAGGCCCAGCGGTCTGGCGAAATGTAGAAATGCTAAACAATACACTGTGTCTATCATGGTGATCTTCGAAACCATAAAAGATACGACTATGGTCAAATTAGGGAAAAGTTGCGTAATTAAACAGTCACAATAACAAACATCATGTTTCAAAGAAACCAGAAATTTCCGATTACTTCCGAAGATATGCCAGAAAAACCGAAATTTGCCGATTTGATTTTTATTTTTTTATTAGGATATTTGAACAGACACAAAAGCATAGAAAACACTTTCTCGTTGCCACTTTTTGAGTTCTAGTACAAGACACCGTTGAGAGATTTTCAATACGTTACGGCGTTTCGGAGAAATTATCAACTTTATTCTTTTATGTGGCCCGTAAAAAGGTACATACTGTATTGACTAGTATTTTTTATTACGAATCCAACAATATATATCAACACACAAAAAAAAACAAAAGTTGGAAACTGTTTTCAACAAGATGGTGCATGATTCATGAAGCATGAAGAATGCATTTTATCGACGACACTGATTTCGCACTATTCGACTGCCGGAAATATACTAACCGATCCGTGCCGTGTCGAGCCGAATCGATGTGCGCCCTGCTTAATTGACCATTTCTACGTTACCTACTAAGTAACCACTCGCTCCCCACCATCTTAAATTTCCGGCTGAAAACGATCACTACCTATAGCTAGAAGCTAGCGCCACTTTGAGTTCACCTATAGCGCCATTATAGATTTTTCAAAAAAGCCCTTAACTTTGGGGAGTGCTCTGTTAACGCTATCACTACAATTGTATCCGATCACTGATCACTTCCAAAGCCAAGCGCTATGTTCGTCAGACAGTGTGGGGTATATTTTTCCTAGTATCATTTGTTTTCGTGTAAAATTTTGATGTTTTTTCATATACAGGGTGAGTTTTGTTTCACTTTAAGCATTGGGACCTCGGAAACTATAATACATACAGATTTGGTTAAATGAGGAAAGAGTTGTCGTTTTAAGAGCTTATTTTAGATATGCTTTTGTTTTTTCAAAAAAATCCAGTTTACTAGATATGAGCGAGAAACAGATTTAGTGATTTTTCATTACTTATTATCGTTATTAATAAAAAGGGAACAAAATGACACGAATAAAAGTTTTAGACATTTTAATGCTTAACATGATTGATGAGTATATTAATTTCCTTCTATATTTTACAAATGTTGAGTTATAATACAAATTTTAATTTTTAGCTTCCTAGCATGTGCTAGGTAGCTATTGCGATAGGCGTTTTTTGAACATTTCAAAATTTCATCAAATGTCGACGTTTTAGACCATTTTAAGCAACTTTTAAAGAATAAAATTTTTTTCCGTCTGTACGTACGTACGTACGTACGTTTGTTGGCAATTTTCTGAGAAAACGGCTCGACGGATTTTGTTGAAATTTTGTATATATGTTTTAGGCATACCGAACAGAAAAATAACGGGCCGGATTTTTGAAAAAAAATTTTGGAGCGCCGTAACGGCATCGAACTTTTTTTTTCAAATAGCAACCTAAAATTTTTATTCTATTATTTGGAAGACCTTATTTTCCTGTGTACAACCTACAAAAAATTGGGCCGGGTTATATTATCAAAAAACGGAGAAAAAAATTGTCAAAGTCAAAAAATTGTGTTGCATATGTGCAAAACGCAACGATCTTGTTTCTGAAGCAATTTAAACGAAATTTCTATGGTAAGTCCCTTTAATAAAAGCAAACAAAATTCGTGCGCAAAAAACGTGTTGCGCATGCGCAGAAATGCAATTTTCTTATTTATGGAACAATTAAAACGAAATTTGGATGGTAGGTCCTCCTAATAAAAGAAAACTCAGCTAGGAAGCTCTTCTGTCAAGAATTTGACACCTGGTTTGACATGTAATTACTTCAAAGTAGAAATTTATTTGTGCCCCTACAGTGTGTTCTTTCTAAGTAGGTAAAGTTACAAGTTGCAGACATTGTTATCGAGTTGCTCAGGATCGTACTGTACAAGTTAAAAGTGTCTGGATGTCAACACATTTTATAAATGGGAACATGGGAAGTGTATTCTCGCCGAGATTCTCGCGTATTATTGAAAGAAAACGTAATTCTATATTTAAAAAAACCTTCAATGCACAACTATTCAATTAGTTAAAAACAGAACTACACTACAAATAATTAGGAATACAGGGAAAAAAGATATAAAACACAAATAAAATTACAAACAGCAGACTTGCAATCAAGATATTGCCTCCAGTAGGTAAACATCACGTGTAGATCGAAATTTTTTGTGTCTTATTTTGGTTAGTATTGCTTTGTTGTTGGAATTTTTTTTTGCAATTAAGTACATTTAATTTACTTTACCCTAAATCGTCATGAAACCTTCATTTTCATACCTAGTGTATGTCAGGAAATTTTAGTTTCCATGACAGAGGCAGACCAGACTACTTTTTCTGCCACCTATCACTTTACCGGCCGCACCTGTCACTTTTCAGGGCGCACCTGTCACATGGCTAAATGTCTATAATGACTCCTGTCACCACTGACAAATTGACAATCAAACGTTCTATATAAAAATTGAAATTGTATATTAAAATACGATTTCGAGTAAAATTTAATGCAAAGGGGCCTTGTACTTCAATATTTCCTCACCAGCAATGACATTTTCCGGACTTATGTCAATAACTATTCTATTGAACTACCTACTTTACAGCTGTGTCATTAATTAAATGAGGAGTTCTGGGTTTTATACAGAATTTCATGTTATTGTAAATTAAGGTAATTTTTAATACGTAAAAAAATATGGTCCGTTAACACCGAGGTTAGCACTCAATTGCACCCTAGCGCCATCACGGGTAACCCATGACAAATTTTCAAAAAGTTGGGGTCCAACATTTTGCGACCGGTGTTATGCCAACCGATACATCCATGCGCTCAATTGCGCGACTTGAATTAAAGCTAGCGACGTCATCTTTAAGCCATAACACATTTTTAAAACGTGAGGGGGAGGGGGGACTAACTTAACGTTTTCAAAAATTACGTTTTTTAACATGTTTATTTGCACCGAGATTTGCACTATACATTGTAGCATTCATCCTGCGCTCTAATGCGCCATAAACAGAAATCTTTACGCCATTATAGATTTTTAGAAACTCTATATAGTACACACCGAGGTACACACGGTGAGTTTTTTTTCATTTTAAGCATTGGGATCTCGGAAACCCTCGCGGAAACCATAAGACATACAGATTCGGTTAAATGAGGAAAGAGTTGTAGTTTTAAGAGCTTATTTAAGGTATGCTTTTGTTTTTTAAAAAAAATCCACAGTTTACTAGATATGAGGAAAACAAATTTAGTGATTTTTCATATAACTGTTGTAGAATAGTTATTATTAGAAATACAGCAAAGTGACACGAACAAAAGTTTTAGATATTTTTCTGCTTAACATTATGAACACACTAATTTCTTTTTATATTTTACCATTTTTGAGTTATAATACAAACTTTAATTTTTTAAATTATAGTCATAGTTGGCTTTGACATTTTTAAAAAGGACACATTTTTCTCTTAACAACGGTATAAGGTTTAGGTACTAAATGTATTTTATTAAATAAACGCGCTGCAGGAATTTTCGTATTATTGAGATTTGAGAGGTAAATAATAAACAGAGTTTGCCATGGAAAATAACATCTAGTGAGAAAGGTAATAGTGTAACTGTGGCACATTTAACATATTTAAAGGCCATTTTCGAAAATTCACTATAAAAGTTAAATTAACAATTATATTCAATACACTATTAAAAGTAGATCGTATCATGCCATGGAAAACAAAATACTGCTGTTTGTTGAAGACCTCAAAGAAAACTTGGATTTAAAGTTTGGTGCGGAATTATTGAATCACGAATTCTCGGACCTTTAATTTACAATGAAAATTGGACAGGCCGCAACGTATCTTCATTTGCTACCAAATGAATTTCAAGATATGTAGGATGGGTTAGATTTGGAAACACGACGTAATTTACGTTGGTTTCCACACAACGGTGCCGCGCCGCACAACCAACTACAAGTACGAGAGCACCTAAACCAACTATTTCCAAAGTCATGGATAGGTAGGAACGGGTCGGCCCTTTGATCACCAAGATCGCCAGATCTTTCAATTTTAGATTTTTCCTTTTCGGTGTTCTAAAAGGGTTTAATTTATCAGCGAACTTATGCGATAAAAGACTACATGATGCTGTGGTAAATGCCTTTCGCATTTTAGATGGTAGGATAATACCGAGGATAATACGGAAAGCTGTAAATTCTATCGCGAAAAGATGCCGCTTGTGTGTAAATATTAATGATGGGCAATTTGAACATTTTTTACATGTAATTACTTCAAAGTAGAAATTTAAACGTAATATTTCGTAGGTAGGTACTCGTAATTTCTTTTCGTTGTCGTTCTATTTGTGACCCATATTATAATAAGAGAACAAAAATGTTTCCCATAAACTCTGTTTTTACTACTCTTAATAATACAAACAGTTCTATATCATGTTTATTTGTCAAAGTAAGTACAATGAACCTTATATTATCGTAAACAGAAAAAAATGCACTTTTTAAAAATGTCACAGCCAGCTATAGTTGCCATTTAAGAAAATGTAAGTTTGAGTTATAACTCGAAAATTATAAAAGAAGAATAATGTACCTTATTAAGCGGAACAAAATCTACAATTTTTGTTCTTTGCATATTTCCGTATTTCTAATATTAACGATTCTACAACATTGAAAAGAAAAATCACTAAATCTGTGTTTCGACACATATCTAGTAAACTGTGGATTTTTTTCAAAAAACAAAAGCATATCTTGAATAAGCTCTTAAAACGACAACTCTTTCCTCATTTAACCGAACCTCTATGTCTACGGTTTCCTAATGCTTAAAATGAAAAAAACTCACCCTGTATATACCTACCTAAGTATGTAGTGAAGTTATGTTCTAATTATGAACTTAGTTGTGCAACTTCTGAACTTCAATCGGTTTTGCAATTTTTCGTGTTATTTGTACCTGATGTGTTGTGCACTTTTATAGGGTATCTAGATAATTGTTAGTGGTATCAAAAAATTAATTAAATATGTTAGCCACAGAATGATTATAGAAATGAAGAATGACGCTGACGTTTCGCAAAATGAAAATGAAAAATTTGTAATTTCGGAATGATACGGAAAAACGCTTTATACAAAAATTTCTGTATAAGGATTGTTGAATAATCTGCGGTTTTCATGATAAGCCTCGGGATAAACATAGGGGGTCAGGTAAAAAAATTAACGGACCTAACCCAATTTTTTAATGGAACATCACCCGATATATTTTAATACAAAAAGATAGCAGATTAAATTCTCTTTTTATATTTTAATTAATAGATGATATTGGTTTTTTATGCGATTTATATAAACTCTCATATAAACTCTATTGCTTTAAGCCGCAGCAGGCTATAAAAGAAAAGCTCGAGGAAACGCTAGAAACGACACTATGTTAACATTGTAACTGCAAAGTCTTACACGAAAAAATTTAGCAAACAAAAAGCATACGAGATAGTTGGCACAAAAAAGCAAATAAAAAAATTTCGAAAAAAATTATAGAAAGTTTGGAACGACATAAAAGATTGTTTCATAGCCTACTGTGGTTTACAGTAATCAAGAAAAAAATCGTACAGAAAACCAATCCTTGGTGTGTTATTAGATTCTTGAAAAGAAGATTTAATATGCCATCTGTTTAGATTAAAATATGCAGGGTGTTCTACTAAAAAAAATAAGGTTAGGTCCGATAACTTTTTTCTCCGACTCCGTATACTTATTTTGTATTCTTGCTTATTAGTGACGATGCAAACTGAAACAAAGTGCAAAAGATTACCTACTGCAGTCAGATTCAGCATATTTGGACTAAGACTATGTTTTGGCTAGGCAAAATGCATGGTGAGCCTAGAAATGTGGGGTGTGAAGCACCATTAACTATGCACCAAAAGACAGTTCAAGAAACCTTGGAAGCCTTTACTATTAAATTTTGTTTAGAACATGAGTGGCTTACACTGCAATTATACAGTGTGTTAATGAATGGGACAAACTTCAGGATGTGATTCTGCATGAAAAAATAATTACAGTTTGATATATAACTTTTGTCCGCAAATCCTTCCTTTTCCAAGCTACTGGGTGTAAAAGTTTTTCTTATTTTTTCGTATGGGGTGCCGTTTTCATGCATATCAACAAATGGGAAACAACTACCTCTTGAAACCAAGCAAATTTCATTGATTGAGCGTTGGGCTACACAGTCGCAGGTCAGGTGTTCGAACCTGGGACCTGAGACAAGAATTTTTCATCTGTGGCAGAGATCGAGGAAATTTCCTTAGATCAGTTTCGAACGTTCAGTCGACTACTCCGAATTAGGTTTTCCTGCAGTTTTCCTAATTCGTAAGGTAAATACCGGTGTAGTAGAAAACAACTAACGACCTTCTGTACGTTGTACGGGCACCTCTAAAAAACATTATACGGGTCACTCTGTAATTGGGCGCAAGTCTGTTGAGGGCCCAGAACAAGAGGGACAATAAATAAATTCATTGCAATTTTATACTAGGATTTCAAAATTATACGGTAATCCCAGCAAATACTCCAAAATTTCTAGATTGGTCAAAATGATATCTATTAAATATATTCCCTCGTATATTCCTCAACAAAAGTGTATTAAAAATATAAGATATCGAAGATGTCGGAATGATTTCGTATAGTTTCGATGACGAAGCATGGGTTCATTTATGAGAATAGGTTGATGGACAGAAATATCGCGTAACGAGAACTTACGGTGATCGTTTAATGAACAAGACTATCTCCAGGGTATCATTAAAATGAATATTTGAAAACATGAATCGGAGCGTGCAACTGTCAACTGTGCTTAATTAATTTTGATTATTGTTTAGTGATCTATTAAATTCATCCGCCATTGCTTTTCAATAAATGAAATGTGGTATGTTACCAACCGATTACCACTTCTCTAATTGTTTAGTTTTGCAGGAAATTCAAATTGTCCGCAGTCATTTTGGATCACTCGGTATAAGAAGCTGTTCGTCCGACGTTCGAGATTTGGATTTCGCAATCGCTGCAAAATTGTATGCTAGTACAGACACAGAGGAATTGGTAAAAGTTTCTAAAGACGATTTAGAACCTAGCCTTTGGTAATTGGCTTAATTTGTATCTGTGATGGGATATGACTAAGGAAAAAAAGGAACTAATTTAGGTACTATCGCCTTCTTCAAAATCAAAAACCCTCCTTCCGGAACAATGAAATTACACTAAAAATGTACCCACTTGGTTTTGATGATTTCGAATTGCAGTGGAAAGCGCTCGTTTTCAAAAATGAAAATTATGAAGAATGCATACTTTCAACGACGATGGGACAAAAGCGGATATCAAAGCTATTGAAAGTGATTTACGCCCGGGAACTAGATTGCAGCGAAACCATCAAGGCATTTTCTTCAAAAAAAAGCTCGCAATTAGTTTTTAATAAATTGTATGTGCTTAAAAAAACAAAACATTTTTTTGCAATTTTAGTCAGCCCAACATTCAGTCTAGACTGCCTCCCGTTTGCGTTCTATGCCAACGCCGAGGGCGACGGTGCTCTTATTTCTCATTTTTGAAACGACTACTTCTAGTCTGGCCTGAATCTCTCAGTATCAGTAGAGCGGCCTATGTATATAATTATGAGGTATAAAAAAATTAATAATTAGGTATCTCCCTCGGAGGAAGTAAACTTTTCTAATCACAAAACAAATGAGGCCTAAAAAATAAATGCACACTTTAACCCAATCAAAATGAAGTGTTTACTATACAAACATTTACGCTCCCTATAAACACTTATCGTAGAAAATAGATAAGTACTTCAACTGACGAAACGAAATATTATGTTTATGGAAATTTTCGCAACAAGTCTTGAGCAATATTTTAATCAATTGATACTTGTTATTTAAATAAAAATTCTGTTACGTCAGTATTACCAATAATTCTATTGAACATTTTCTTTGCGATAATTTTTTAGTCATTGATTTAAAATAACTGAAAGATTCATATCCCGCCCGACTTTACTGCTAAATTTAATTCTTCCCCATAATTTTCCTTTCTGGTATGTTCCAGTTATAATTTTTCAGATCAGGAAGGCTTTAGTAGTAAGACATTTTGAAAGAAGAGAGATGATTGTTGTAGGTATTTAGGAAATTGCGAAAGATAATGATGGTATTTTAGTTACATTTGCAAAATTGCAATCACAAATTAAAACTAGGACAAACCTATTACTCGATGAAAACCACAGATAAGCAAGACACGATCAGGATAAGGGTGTACCTCAATCTGGTAGGTAGTAAATTTCCGTCGGATTCCTAATGTTTTCTCTGGCTAGTTACAAGTGCATACATCCGAAATCACTTCCGATTCCCCTCGTTTCTTAAGTATGCCCGATCACGTTGGCGTTGTGTTATAAATTAATTGATCGTAGGTATCACTAAATATAATCGAGCCGGCATAATTACGATAGGTATACCCAGGTGTAAACCTACTTTTCATTTTTCCGCAATTTTAAAGCAAAAAAGACGCACTTACCCCTTCCAGATGCGGAGGCTGTATGGGCTGGCGAGACGTAGCGAAATTAAGAACAGGTAACGCGTTCATTTTCAGCACAGATCATAAAAGACACCAATTCCACAACAAACTAATTAACGCACAATAAAAGCACGCACGTTTAAAAATAATTTGCCGAATTCACTCATATTGGAAGTTGTCGAAACCGATAAACTTTCCCCTATTCGAATAAAGAAATGTCGCTTAAAAGTTTATGAGGTAATAAAAAAAAATATTTGATAAACATCAAATTTAATCAACGAATGCTATTTAGCTACTGTTTGAGATATATGCAAATGCTTGAAACGAATCCCGTTTTCTGGGGTTTGGTGGGCGTTTACGGTCGCCTTCGTTATCTCCCACTCCAAGGGGCCATCAGAATGGCACCGCCCCAATTTCCTATATCTGGATTTCGAGTAAAAATGGATTTTGTCGTAAAACCGCAATGTGCTTCTTGGAGCGCGAAAACATTGGTGGCGCCATTGCAATTTTACTTTTCACACAAACATTTTGAAACATACCACTTTCATCACAACAAAACACATCTTGGGCATCGCTTTACCTAAGATAACATTTTGAAAACTGATACCTATTTTTTTAACACGGTAATTTTCCGCACGATCTGTGTTGCATGTAGAAACGCCGGCGGCGCATTTTTTAAAGAAAGCATAGGTAATTAAATATTCTCTTTAAATGAATGGAGTTAGGTTTCAACTTTTGAATATTATGAATATCGAAGCATAAGATTTGCAGAAATTCTCGAGGGTCAAATTATAACATTATGCGCCCCAAAAATATCATGTGAAACACGTCCGAGTGACGCTAATAATATTACCTACACCAATTAAGCAATTTGATTGTCATCAAAAATCACGTAACCAACGTTGCAACGCAACAGAATCCAGGTAATGGATACAGATTTGTTATTGTTTTAATAACCTATATTTATAAAATAAGTGTGTCGAGTTAAACATTTCGCTGACGCAAGTAATAACTATAACCGCGTTGATGATTAGGCGATTCAAAAATTGCGACGATAGCATTAAACTCTACCTTCCTCATGAATGTTTCTGTTACGCTAGCTCGATTGTATTTAAAAGGAACGTTAAATGGAAGATAATTTAATTTTGGATGCAGTGGCTTTGATTATAGAAAACAAAAAAAAATAATATCGTTTGCTACGGGATTCTTTAAAAAACAAAAACGTGTCAATTATCTACTCGTTGATTATGTACCTACCTATAGCATAGGTGGCGGTGGCCAAACCGTCGATCGCGGGGATCTTCTGATGAGTCAATCGCCTCATTAAAAATGACTGCGCCCAAGCACAGATTAACTACGGCCCAAGCGACCAAAAATCTACCATTTTGATAAAGAGTGGGAAGAAGACTTCTTTTTTCAATGTTTAAGGATAAATGTAGGTACTGTAGTGTTGCGGTTACAAAAAAAGGTATCTACATGATGGAGAGACATGTTTTGAGTCTACATAAAAAATATGGAAACGACAAAATGAGAATTACGACGGATTAATAAAGTACAAGAAATGAAACCTCAATTACCTATAGATATAATATCACCCTAACAAAAAAAACCTTTTCTTAGTTGAGGGTGAGATAGAATGATGTTTTGAAAATTCGGAAATTTCGATTAGTTCCGGAGATATACGAAAAAAACCGAAATTAACCATATCCGCGTGTATTTTGCTCTGGGCCTGTTTCAAAAGATACCTATATCAAAAAACAGTGTTAACTCTTACTTAGGTAACATCTTCATCAACTTCATATTTTTATATGGACTGGGAAAAAAGTTTTATTTTATTTTTTATTATTATTATTATTATTATTTTATTTTTATATGAATGACATTTTTCCAACGCCTACTACGCCAAAATGTTAAAAATTGTCATTTAAGTCAGAAAAAAAGAGCTTTTATAAATGTTTAAGATTTTGGTATAGTATAGTAGGCGTTGACAAAATGTAAAAATAATTCATTGATGGTTCCTTTAACATTTAAAGGACATACTTACCTAGTACAGAATCATATTGAGTGTAATGCCTCCCTTGGACTCTCCCCCCCACTTTAATTGATGCGAACAGATGCTTTTGTACTACATTTCTGGATGGATGCATCTAAATTCACAATTGACTTTGTAGACAGAGCTGTCAGAGATTTCCCACGTTTGAACGTTTCCTCCTGTGAAACTTTTGGTAGAGAGATGATAGGGGGCAATAAACTTTTGAAAAATACCAATTGCAGTAGGTACGTTTGGAATTTATTGCTGGTAAATATGCTTGCGTTGCCAGATACCATTATTTGAAGGTACTTTCCGGAACTCAACTCAAAAATTCTTATACCAGAAAAAGTCTCGAATATTCCTAATGACACTTCTTTAGGTCCAGTAGTAGACCAGGTAGGGTAAGTCGAATGCTACGAGCGCCAGCGGTCACGGTCACGAAAATAGTGAAACGCTCGAAGGGGAATGAGTGAAGAGAGCACAGGTTCTCCCCATTTCTCATACCTGCACGGGCGTTTACATTTCAAATCATGGAAGTTTCACTTTTCATCGTGTAGTTCCTACGCACAGTTTTTTATACGCTGCCGCCAACGCGCATGACATCTAAAATGTCAAAATTTTCTGTAATGAAATGAATTGAGAAATGTCATGTTCTATTGACGTTTGAAGAAATGGAAATGAAACTGAGAAACACATACAAACTTGCCCGTGAGAGGTTGAATTTCTGACTCAACATTCGAACGCCGTTTTCGTATCAGCCGTTGACTAGCGTCGACCGCCTTATGCATGCATTCTAAACGGCAAGGAACATCTCTCGCATCTTCCATAGACTGCCTCTTTGTTATCAACCGCCGATTGACTTCGAACGCCTTTTCGTAACAGCCGGTGACTGGCATCGGCCGCCTCATACATTCGAAAGGGGAACGAAGATGAACATCCCTCGGATCTTCCACAGAGTGCCTCTTTGTGATCGACCGCCTATTAACATCGAACACTTTTTTCGTATCAGCCGGTGACTAGTATCGAACGCCTTATATATTCGAAAGGGGAAGGACCTTTATTACATTAACTGTTAATGTACATGTTAAATCCAGCATCTTTCTTGTTAATAGACGAAGAAGTTAAAACATAACCTCCTACAAGAATTAGCTGTCACTTCTAATTTTTCAGTTTCGCCAACTTGACGACTTATAAGTAACATAACGATAACCTCAGATTTCGACGAAATGAAGGGAACTTTTAATTAACATTGTGATTGTGCAATACTTCTCCCACAAGATACACATTATTGAAACTACTGAAAACAAAGGACTAAGATTGGTAAGTTGCGGAGTCTAGTGTTTATATTTCATATTTTAGTTTAGTAGGTACTGTACTATGAAAACATTATTACTTAGAGATAATTTTTGAATATATAATTTTTGATTCTAATTTCTAAAATACCTTTTATTAGTTGTTCTAGTGCAATAAAACACTTGTGCGTATTTTAAGTAATTTTATTGATAATTTTCCAGTAATCCGGCATTTTCACTCATCCGGCAGTACCCCGGTTTAATGCGAGTCTACTGTATACGAAACAACTATCTTTCTAGAATACTTTCCGAGTGCTCCCGAATGCTTCCGAATGTTCTAGAACAAGTACGTCATATTTTCCGGAAAGAATGCGTTAGTTACATTCGCCTTAGATTCTTATAGCCGATGTCTATCGGGATTACTAGAATATAGGTACCTTAGGTACTTCATTTAAGGGAAATACAGATAACGTGTCTATGATGAGACACAGCACGTACCTACACCAATGGTGGTGATTTGCGCGATAACATAGGATGCATATGCTGAATCCTTAATGTTCAAATTTTTGCTTACCCCTAATTATTTTAGGGGCCAAGTGCATATGAGTAGAGAAAAAAAGCACTACGTTTTCAGAGAAATCTGGAATTAAGCTTTCGACCAAAGGCGTCTGATGTGGGGAGCGTTACTATAATTTACCAGTTTAGTGTTTTATGATATTTTAAAAATCTGTTCGCAGTAAAATGTATTAAACACAAAAAAAAGGTCGGAATAATATGTACCTACGTTTAACATCAATATTTAGGGAGAGTTTTCGTTGTATAATGAATAGGTTATTACCTAATTAGGTACGTATCCCATTGGTTTGCTGTTACAAGTTTAGAGCATTAGTAATTTTCTAAATATTATTTGTTTTTCACATTACACAATTAGTAAATGTATGAATTCCTAACTTTTTAGCGCATTTTTGGAAATTAATTTGTAAAAAGGTAGCTTTTAATTTTACTTTAGGAGACTAGCTGGCTGGCATCAAATGTGGGCCCGTAGAAGATCGCTTGTAGTGAGACGAGGAGTTGTACCTACCTAGGCCGTGTAATTCACAACTTTAGGGATGGGGCTACATGATGTAACACATGATGTAAGGCGGCCACATCTGGAAAGTCGGAAAGATCTTGTAAGCGCGCACAACTCCTACGTGACGGAATTATGTTTTTTTCCAATGGGCGAAATTACCCATCTTCTGCAAGGCGCACATCTTGGAGGGGTAGTCGACTTCGGGCGCCCAACAGTTTCTTAGAACTCGAATCGCGGTCTCGCTTTCTTGTGTCGCCAATATAGAAGCTCGAGCTATGAGTGCCCCAAAAGAACTCCGAGGTCCTAATAAATCAATAATTTACCTTGTGCAATCCTTCTGTGATAACACGCATAATTTTACTTTGCGTAATTTTTTTATGTTTATGGGAAAGGCTTGTCACGGTACAGATGGTTGCTTTTTCGTTCAATTGTGTGGACCAGATAGCTGTGCGAAATTATTGCTTTTATTTAATTTTAAAAAAACATTTCACTTGATCAAATTTGCAGATGTTTCTTTGTGTAAAATTTCTTTATCCTTAAAGATGATTGGAGACCACTTTTTTTTTAATTACGGAGAAAATAGTACGTTAGGTGGTTATAAATATAAAAGACGCTTAGAGATTCTGATTTTTGCCGGCATAGAGATTCTCACCGTTTACGACATTGTAGTCATTGAAATTATTCAGTTCAGTTACGGTTATTTGACGTTTTGAATAGAACGTTTTTGAAGTTTACGTTTGTGAAGTTAATAAAATGGTTGTTAAACCGGTATCCAGTTTTGGATCAGTCAAGTTCTCGCAAGGGCTGCCCATATCGTTTTAAAAGTAACAAGCACATTGTAGATTATTATCATAACCATAATTAATAATTAGGAAGCTAGCGTGTAAATTCAACAAAAAGAAAACCGCGTAGCGTGTAGAATCACGTACAAGTGTTTAAGTAAGTGTTATTTTTTTCTATTTTAATCTATAGTGTTTGATTAACATGCCTTCTCATTAACTTTGCTGTTTTGGGTAAGTTTAATTGAGGTAGTTTTGCAAAAAATTATGGTTTAATTTTAGATTTAAGGTATTTGCAATTGTTTATTAAACTGTTGTCACGTGTATTTAGGAATCCAATAAATTTAGAGTTTTTTGTTAATCTTGGCAAGCTGAGTGGTTATTTGTAAAGTAATAATTTTAAAAAGTGTTTGTGAAATAAATGAATTACTCGGTTACAGTGGGCGACTAGATAGATGACATAGTAATACATGCGATGGGTTCTGCAGTTTCAGAATCGAAGCAGTGGCCCAAGCGTATATCTGGTAAGTGGACAAAATTCAAATTCCCAAAACTTAAAATTTCCAAAACTTATAAAATACCAAAATCTCAAATTTCGAAACACTTACATTACTTCCTAAAATTCCAACGTATCACATTAACGAATGAAATTGTTATTTTTCTGTTATTTGCGACATTTTCAATTAACTACATGCGAAATTAGATCACTCACTAGTAGGCGAGGCGGCACTTTGTAACCCGAAGGCCTAATCTTCAAATGAGTACAACTTTTGTTTGAAAAGTTATTTTTAAAAACTGTTCGATTTTGTTCCCTAACTCATCAAGTATGTACAGGGTGGCCAACTAAGAATGCGAGGTCTGCTTCTGAGAATCTATCCATCGTAGGGCTTGCGGTAAAAAAATTTATTACTAAAACGGCCACGAGCAAAACCTGGAAAATATTTTTAAGTTTCTGAAATGACCGCTATGAGGCGTAACTGCAATCTGGAATCTAAAAAGTGATGTTTCTGTGAATTCCGCTATATTAACTTAACAAAAAAATGTCCGGTCTCTGAAGTCCCATTCAAAATGAGATAGGGTGTAGCCGAAAACTTATTCAAAGCCATCTTTGTAAAATTGTAACTCTTATGGTTGCTGAGAAAAAAACTAAAGAAGAAATCCAAATTTCACCACTTCTTTGGGGGTGACTCCAAACGAATCAAGTTGGCCATCGGTTGATTTGGAAAAAGTGCTTGTCTTGATCCCCTCTATCACCCAATTTTTGTTTACATACGGTCATGTAACACCCTGTATAAGGTGTATACAAAATACAATGCTACTATGTGGCACTTGCTGATATTGGTATATTTACATCTGCGCTAATATTGTCGATCAAAAGGGCAGGAGAGGAAGCGCCAAATTCAAGGAGCACCCATAAAGACGTGAAATTAGAAAATTACATGGAGGGACAAATCACATTCATCTACTAAGAAAATTTTTATACCGGCCCTGCCGATTAGTAAGACCAGTTGACAATAGACCATTGATTATACACAATAATCAATGGCAACGCGTAGCCCAATTTATATTGGTTATTAAATTTAATAATGATTAATTAGTTCATAGCTACGAAGAGACAGTTTGTGTGGGTGGATTGACATTTTAATGCAGCAGCGTGGCATTTTTACACAATGTTCAGAAAGAAAGAACTCGCAATAAAATTAAATTGTGTCGTAAATTTGAACGAAAATTGGGTCTATTTTCCAGCTCAAGCAGGTAGGTTATTTGTTTGGGTTTAATAACCTTGCAATCCGATTCCCATTTAGTAATATGAGTTTTTGCATATGTTAAAGGTGACAAAGTCTTTTAACAGTTCATATGATTCACACTTGTACTATTTTTGTAATGTCGGTGTTAAATTTACCCTTCTAAACACATATATAATGATTCATGGTCCCACTTTCATTTATTCCTCTTGAAAAAATAAAAATTTTCATACTTTGCAATTCTAAAATTACGTTATATCTTTGCTCACAATTATGAAAACAGATAATGTTACATTACAATACTACATAAATACCGCGACTACCCTTGCCATCCTTCGCATTGCAGTGTCTGTGAAACATCATTTTTTTAAAATTGCAATTCGCCATAGCTCTATTTGCAGTCACAATTGTTCTACAGTTCGGTAGTTTGCACCTCAATTGCAATGCAAATATCAAACTGTTCACGTGTGCACATTCAAAAGTATTAAGGGAGCTAAGCGGGACGACGCGCCGCGAGGCGCAGGGCAGCGCATTTCCGTGCATATACGCACATAGACCGCGCTGCACCGAAGCGACGCGGAGCGGCACTCTGTCATCTGTTATCCTAATCTTCATTTAACAATTGTGTCCACTGATGAGGAAGATGTGTTTATAATTTCCGCTTTAAGGCACGGTGCGTAGCGTGGCGAAGCGCCTTTTTCGCCAACATTGCTTTCATACTCCGATACGCGGCGCCGCGCTTCGCTCAAGTGAGCGTTTACCTAATTAAATCAATGTGAGCGAAAAAGGGGCCCAATATTTTTTGCGCATTTCCACAAAATAAATCTTTGTATCATATGTGCACCCTGCACCGAGTTGACATTCCCGATATTTGACCAGCAGTGGCGTGTGGCGTCCCTTAGAACATAAAGGGGTTTATGGTTTTGTAGTTCATGCCAGGCGCATTTTAAATTATTACTGGTCTTGTGTATTAACAAATGTGTTTTAAAATTCCTACTTATGGACAAAATCACACCGGTCACATAAAATCCTTGGCAGGCTCCATGTTTTGACAAATGTTTTGTAAAGAAAGCGCATTGGGCACACTTTGAATCCTTGGTGACCTTGTAGTTAATAAATATATTTTACGAGTACATTTATCATTCGCTGCATAGTCACACTGGTTACATTTTAAATTCTTGGAAGTCTTGTTTGGTAAAATGCTAATATGCTATTGCGCATAATATGAGGTGTTCTACTTACAGTGCAAAGTACATCTCTGTGTTACATACGTTGGCACAGATGAAAATTTTCGTTGACTATATGACTATATTTTCTAATATAAAAGAAATACACAAAATGTTTATTACAAAAGTAAGTTTCTTTGAGTTTCTTCACGAGTGATGACCGTTGAAGAATCTGCCATTTTTAAAATAAATAATAAAATCAAATATTTTAATCTAAAAAGATGGCATATTAAGTTCTCTTTTGAAAAAAATTTAAATTCAGTATTGTTTCAAAAAGAATCAAAAAAGGTTTAAAAAAAATTTTATAACATTTTTCTATTTTTTTAAAACTTTTGAACCGTTTAAATTTGTTTAATTAAAAAAATGTTTCTTTAAATTTTTTTAATCACTTGAATCTTTTTCTGGTGTGCTATATTTTTGAAAAGAGAATTTAATATGCTATCTTTTTAAATTCAATTCTACCAAGTGTTCCATTTAAAAATGAGGTTAGGTCCGATAACTTTTTTACCTGACTCCGTGTATTTATTTTGAAAATTGCTTACGCGAGCGAATATTTTCAAATTCTGATTTTACTATTTTAAGTTTGACCCAAAACAGCACATTACCCAGTGTCGAAAATGGGAAAATGGGCGCAATCTAAACTTTCTTATTTATTAATATATTTTGTTGAAATGTTAACCACAGATATTGCTACTAAAGGAAAACATATCGGATATAGTAAAAATCAGACGTGGGCATGCGTAGATTGCGCAATGCCAACTTTCTTATTTATGAAGATATTTTTTTTTAAATTTTAACCACCAGGTGCCAACATAATATTGTAAACATCAGGTGTGCGCATGGGCAGACTGCGCAATGCTATCTTTTTTATTCATGGAGGTTTTTTGAACTTTTAACCACAGATGTTTGTAGTAAATGCAAACATATCGCAAAGTCAACTTTAGAGACATTTCTTTGAAATTTTAACAATCGTTAAAATTTAAAAATAATCAATACTGACATGTTTCCATTATTTCAGAGTCAACAATTGCGCGGAGTAACTTAATGCCTTGAAGATAAGATTTTTCGATAGAGTACTTTTGTATTATGATATGGTTGAATATTCTCCACATTTTAAAAATATTTGGAATTATACAGGGTGCGCCCACAAAGTAGGGCGCCCAAATGGTACATTTTTTTTAAATAGACCCCCTGTATTTGAATGCATTTTTGAATTCTACGTGTAATTGTACGTCTTTTTTATAATATGGTTAATATCCGAAAAGCTAGTAGTTTTAAAGATAATTCGATTTTGAGGAAAAATTGGGCATTTGCAAGCGTCAGTATATATTGTCAAAATTATTACTTAAATTTTGATTCCAGGTTTTATATCTTTTATCCTGGGTTAAGTAAAAGTCAAATAAATACATCTACTATGAAACATTAAAAAAATACCTTAAGTACAGTGTGTTTTTTTTCTATATCTAAAGTTGCAAAACTTCATATTAAAAATCTCACTTTTTTAAAATATGGAACACCCTGTATATTTTTCTGTCATCTTTTAGCTCCTCCAAAAACCTTCAACTTTTAATAATTATGTCCTATACCTATCTCTGATAGTTTTCGAATTATCTTGATTTTCCTGGTTTTTATATTCTAATCTTAAATAAGTTATAATATGTAATTTACATAATAGTGAGGTGGCCATGCAAAAAAAGGCAATTTTTATCTGCCTCGTTCAAAGCTAAAATCATGTTTATTAATTCATTTTTCTAATAATTCATTTAAGTCTATAAAGGAGAATAAATTTGATAGTAAAAACATAAACAACATAATCTTGGTTTTTCTACTTTTTATAATTTAATCTGAAATAAGTTCTAATTTACATAATAACGAGGTGAATATGAAAAAAAATGAAACTAATGTCACTGACTGGATGACATTAGGAGTTAACTTAATTTTACTTTACTTTACTACTCAAATGTTTTTACTTATTCTCCAGTTTTTGAACTTAAAATAAATTGATTGAAAAATAAATTAATCGATATGATTGTCGTTTTGGACGAGGTAGATAAAAATTGCCTTTTTTTGCATGGCCACCTCACTATTATGTAAATTACATATAACTTATTTAAATTAAAATATAAAACCCAGGAAAACCAAGATATTTCCAAAACTATCAGAGATAGGTATAGGACATTATTATCAAAAGTTGAAGGGTTTGGAGGATTGAATGATAGTAGAAAAATATACAGGGTGTTCCATTTAAAAAAAGTGAGATTTTTTAATATGAAGTTTTGCAACTTTGGATCTACCAAAAAAACACCCTGCAAGCTATATTTTTAGTTTCATAGTAGATGTATTTATTCGTCTTTTACTTAACCCAGGATAAAAGATATAAAACCTGGAATCAAAATTTAAGTAATAATTTTGACAATATTTACTGACGCTTGCAAATGCCCAATTTTTCTTAAAAATCGAAATATCTTTAAAACTACTAGCTTTTCGGATATTAACCACATAATAAAAAAGACGTACAATTACACATAGAATTCAAAAATGCATTCAAATACAGGGGGTTCTATTTTAAAAAATGTACCATTTGGGCACCCTGTACAATTCCAAATATTTTTAAAATGTGGAGAATATTCAACCATATCATATATACAAAAGCACTCTATAGAAAAATCTTATCTTCAAGGCATTAAGTTACTCCGCGCAATCGTTGATTCACCCTGTACTTAGTCGATAAATAAAAGCCGTTCAAGACGTGGAAATCCTGCATTTCGTACTAGATGAAAAGGAGGGTAGATGTGTTCAGCGTATGCAAAAAAAAGGGGACAAGAAAGAAATGCCCGCTTTGGTCGAAAAGAAAACAAGTTCTGTTTTGTTTGTTCTTTTGTATTAAATTTTAGGAATCTAACCCTTTGTGTGCGTCTGTACAATTTTAGATTGAACCATAACGTAAGTGTGTACGTGCTTTACCTTTATTCATTCATAACATATAACCTTGTGAAATTTAAGTAATGGGAACATTTTTTTTCAAGGAGTTTTTGCTTTATGGTGTACTCAATTTCTCAACTTAATGATTCTATTCTGTTTTTTGTATTTTGTCTAATTGTTGTTCTTTATCATGAACTTCATGTTTGGTGTAAATTTTAATCCGTTGATGTTTGTTACAAGGTCTTGATCCGAAGATAAATTTATACATTTTGATCATTTGTTAAAATTTGTGGAAGTCATTGAATTGTTTGCTCTGTGTATGTGCACTGACTTGTAAAACAACATTCTCGCCACGGGGATGGTATGACGCCGGTAACCAAATTCGTTGCGACATCTAATGCCGGGATTATTCTCGAATCTCAACTATAGGCTGGAAAATTCCGCACTAGGACCCATTGTTACCTGTTTTAGAGACACAAACACAAACACTGACATGGCGCTGTTTGCACATGCGCAAATAAATCGTCAAAATTTTTCTTGGTTAGGGTGCCAGTGCTGTAAGTTACCGAATGCAAGACGAACTAAATATCTTGTAAACCGTGGCAATAGTAAGGCCTGGAACGGACGGAGAAGATGACCATAATAGCGCCTTCCAACTTTCCCCCCTCGGCCCTTTAGCGTCATTGCCGTAGCAGTGCTTGTATATCACATGTCGATGGTATGATAGAGAAATGCCTCTTAATTCCCTCTTCTCTCTCACCTGCAGCACCTAATCGCGCTTAGCATTGGAACGAGCAGTCCATCTCTATATGCCGATGGTTAATTCTACAGGTTACACTTTAAAATTTTTGAAATATATACTTTATTGAAATCGTTTGCTGAACCTGTGTGAAGTTGGCAACAATTGCAACTATAGGTTTCAGCAGCCATAAGACGAACGTCGAGAGGTGCATCTAATATGTTATAAGTATACTTATGTAGGTATACTATAGCTACTTACAGTTAAAACATGTAGAAAGGAGATGCTGAGGCGGCCATGGCTAGTAATCAATAAACGGATATCTGGAAAACGACATAATTAGGATAGATAAACCAAAAGATTAGAGTTACCTATCTCTAGTACCTACCGTTGGGCATGGGCGTACGCAGCTTTTGGTCTAGGGAGGGGCAAAAAATTAAATTGGCGAAAAAAAAATGTTTAATGAAACACATAATATACATTTTTATTTTTAGTAGATAATAGCTACTAAAAACGTCTTCAAGATTATTATATCTCAAAATATTAGTGATTACCGCTTTTATATCAATTAATTTTGTACTTATTTAATATGCAAAAAAAAACACGGAGCGAAAATAGATAGGTAGATATAAAGGCAATTTCGGTATATCGGTAGAATTTTAGGCAAATCGGTAGCGGGTAGATCTACCGAAAAATCGGTAGACGGAACATCACTGGCTGACCACTGCACAGAGGTTTGTGTTAACGCGCGATTATATTGACCGATAACTTCACTCAGTCCGAGGGCAGGCGAGCCGGGCTGGCGCCTAGCTATGCAGATACCGGTATGCCGAGTAATCCGATGGGCATGGGAACAGCGATTTTCGGGATCGGTAGGTACCCTAATTTATAGCTTAAAACCTCTTTCATTG
This sequence comes from Photinus pyralis, assembly GCF_008802855.1. NCBI lineage: Eukaryota > Metazoa > Arthropoda > Insecta > Coleoptera > Lampyridae > Photinus > Photinus pyralis. Next base: position 22,096,802 of record NW_022170596.1, on the reverse strand, counting down.
CTTAAATCTCAAAAGAAAAGGTTATGAATTAGAAGCCAACAAAGATACAGATATTTTTTAACAAACATAAAACGTAACCTGTGGCCAGGCCAGGGGGGGCAGCGAGTGTTGCACGAGAAACTGAAGAAATCCATGTGAAAATTGCTCTCAATGGAACATACCTAAATATTCGTAAATATTTGTTGTCATTTGTCCATAACTTCATTTTAGATTTAGGTAATCGACAAATCTCTATGCTAAAAAATGACTGAAACGATTTCAGTATTATTTATGATAAACGATGAGGAATATAAATTTGAAACTCCTGTAGGTAAAGGACCAATTTTTGGCGTTTAATGAGTAAGTGCAACTTTTTAATAGAAGTTATGGCTAGTCCATCATCTTCGCTATCGCTAGATGACGACAGAAAACTCTCCAATGCAAGAAACAAATTCAAATTGTTGCACGTTTGTTTTGAAAATTTGTTAACTAGCAGCTCCACCTCGTGCGTCGAAATTTGCACTGAGTGCGTAATTGTTGCATCACATTTGCTAATGGAACACAGAAAATTGCCCTAAAATTACCAATAGAACGTAAAAATTGCACTCGTGCAGCACGAGTTTTGCCAATCGAAAACGCTATCAGTGTTGACGCCGTTGACGGCATACCTATACATACATATAGAACTTAGGTACTACCAAAACAACGACCCACCGAGGGGTTAAATTTTTCGTCTTACAAACAAATTCGTTTAACACTGTTGTGAATTGTAACTTGTAAATCTCCAGTAAAACATAGTAGGTAAAGGTAGGTGGGTAGGACCTTTATTTTTTAGGTGAATTCGAAAAAAAATCGAAATTTTATACCTTTTAATCTTCTGCACATCTGCACTTCTGATATAATACAAATTGGGTAGGTAGGTACCTATTACCTAACTTACAATAAGCATAAAATAAAATAAGAATAATTGAATAATGGTTATATTAGCAAGGTTCTTTATGTTTCCCTATTTAGATAATAGTGGTACCTACCGTGTGTGTACAAAATATAGGTAGTTGTGACCAAGTGCATGGCTAATACAATTTTTTTACCTCTTTTAGTTACACCTACCTACATAGGTATATAATTTCAAATTTTAATCGATATCAGATTAGGTGGATAATTAAAGTGACAACTCGAAAATCACATCACGTAATGTAGAAACAAGAAGAATGAAAATCTAATTTAGGTCAAAATAATGTTTACGGAAATATACAAAATTAGACATGAGCAGTGTTTATTCTCTACTCATCTTACCGTATTACCTACCTATCTTTCGGTATAAATTTACCTGTATTGTGAAATAGGCGGCTCTTCAATCACGAGTAGGTACGCCTGTGGCCGTATGCTATTGGAGAATTGTATAATAATGGGCGGTTTGGCGTTGGAATAGAATGGGATTCCAAAGATTTCCTAAATTGTGTTTTGGTATATATCTGAAGTTACTCTACTCTTTGTTTACGAACTTGTATTGATTTTCTAGTAAACATGCATTTCCCTAAAGAGAAGGCAGCAAATATCAACTAAGTGGTAAATTAAAACTAAACTTTACTGTTTCAGTTCTTTTAGCTTTGTACACTCGTATTAATAATTTATACCTATATTTTACTTATGCTCTATAACGGATTTATAAAAATACTTAGCATATTTCAAACTTTTATTTATCAGGTTGTTAGCTGTATGACAGAGGCTGTATGTTCTCGAGAACGTAGTCGAGAACGTGCATAGGCAACACATATTACAATCGACTGCAAGGAGTAGGTTAGGTATGTGCCGCATAGTTACATACAGGGTGTAGGAACGGTTTACGCACTATAGGGATGCAGGTATTTTTACTGATTTCTTTTCGATCGAAATATTTCTTCTCCTAATTAATTTAGACCAGCGTTGTAAATAGGTTTCTCGTAGCTTGAAAAATTCGGCGACTGCTCTTTGCTCATGTCCTTATTCGTTATTTTTCAATTCGGGAAACCGGAAAAATAAATAAATTAGAATTTAGCATTTGCTTGAAAATCTAATTTTTGTTTTAATTTCACGGCACGAGTGGTTTTTAATAAAATGCTAATTTATAATTTCCTTAATTTCTTCGATTTCCCACAACAAAAAATTACAAACCAGCAACTTATATGTTACCCCAATGCCCAATAAGTGGAGTACCGTCGGTCATTGGTGCTCGGGGCGGAATACAAACTTGCCGCCCCAATGTGTTAGGCGAGGGGAGTAAAGGTTAAGTTTTAATGTTTGAAATAAATCTATCAAAGATACGAAGCTTTAAGTGTAATACGTGGTATTTTTTTCGAGACGTATAACTATTTAATTAATAGACTTTTTGTGTCGTCTTAGTAAAACACGTGTTTTCCTTTATCGCAATCAAATAGGTATTAATTTACCTAGAAAGCCCACCAGAAGTATCAAACGTAACGCTGTCTTAGGGTAAGTTAAACGATCCGAATCGTTCACAACGATTGAAGGTTCACCGATATTAATTAATATTTTCGACTATGAATTCCTAAACTTGTGTACTGTACAGTGTGTCCTATTTTTTATTGAAACTGCAGTGTATATCAGATATTTTTCAAGATAGAGGTTTGCGGTTTTCGCGATCACTTTTTTTAAGAAACTTCTAATCAGGGTTTGAAAAAACCCGTTTTTTAAAAAAACCCCAACCCACTGGGCCCAAGTGGGTTTTTTCGGGCTTTTCCAAGTAAAAGTGGGTAATACCTAGTACTTTTTCGATCGGAATTAAACAATTCGACAATATGAAAAAAAAGGCGCTACAATATTGTGGTTGTGTTGTTGTGGTTCACTTTTAAATTTTACTATGGGTAAGAATAAGAATACAAGTATTGAACTGTTTTGAATTGTTAACTAATACCATTGAATAAAAACACTATTAATACTAAACGAACTCAAATGGAAGTACATATCTATGTTTTATTTTTCTATTTTAAAAATTAAAAGTGATTCGTGTATAATTTGAAATATACTTTGCCATATAAATTTATTTCAAACCAGCCCAAGTAAAAAACCTGTTAATTATTTGAAACTGAAAAAACCCACTAATGAAAAACCCAGTGGGTTTTTTCAAGTGGATCCAACCCGAAAAAACTCAATGGGTTTTTTCGGGTTGGGTCCATTCAGGTGAACCCTTCTCCTAATCAGGGGCGGATTTAGGCAGGGGCTTTAAGGGCTGCACCCCATGCCGACCACTACAATAGGGATTAATAAAAACAATAAGTCCAATAAGATGCTAAACTATCTTAGATTTTCAAACTTTATAAAGCACGAGTGTCCCTTTGGCGCGCAATAGTCGGTGTAAATGTAACAGTAGGTACACGTGTGATCCCATAAATTCGTCGAGTGTTCCCCATCTCTCTCCATCGACAAGTGTAACGAGGAGGCAGGGAAAAAAGAACCGAGAATCAAGCTACGTCACGAGGCGAAACCTTAAAGCATTTGTACATGTCATGTCATCTACGTTAGAGTTTCTTTTTATGATATATTTCATAATTACAGTAAGGTCGCGGTGATCCGACGTTCCGTGCAATCCGAGGCCAAAAGAAAAACAAGATACGAAGCATCGTATACGTTTTCAGTAGAGGAATTTTTGATACTTAGCTCGTATTCGGAGACGCAACTTTTAATGCGGCTCATAATCAAAAGCACTGATCCTTGAACTCGTAGGAGTTGATTGAAGAAGAAGATTTGCGGTGTTTCTTTTCAAGTTAGATAAAGTACAGACGGACGGACAAAACCATCACATAGGGGAAATTTCTTTCAAAAAATTCCTCTAAAACACTTGAAAACTCTAATATTCTATTTCCATGTAGTCACCGTGCAGGCAATATTCTACGCTACTCACCCCAAGGCACCGGGTAACGTGTTGAAAGTCACTCTGATTCTCACAGGTCTAGTTCTGAAAATAGATCAGTGGTTTTTCGCCTACCGCTATGTACAGATCGAGCTTCACTGTTTCTGTGTAATCTGTGCTTTTTGAAATTTGAACCCTACTGTATTTCAATATCTTTCATTGTATTTATACGTTTGCCTTAGACCTGTCATTTTAATAATAATTTACTGAAGAAATAGAAATAGAAATAGAAATGAAGATGTTTTTCGATAACCCGAAATTCATTAAGTAGAGGGCCCCCTACAAATATTAGCCCAGGGCCCCCTGAGGCCTCGGTCCGCCCCTGCTTCTAATACCACAAACAGAATCAATTTAGCTTTGTTTCTAAGATACGGTTAGACATTTTTGGGTCACCGTTTCTAAGATTTGACCCAAAATTAGTATTTTTAAAGGCAATTCTCTGTATATCTTAAAGTCAATTTTGGCATTATTTTTCCTGATTACATTGATGTATATGACACTCTACATTTTTTAAATAATTATATTATTATATCCAGGGCCGGACTGGTTTGTAAAATCCTACCGGGAAATATGTTTAAAAGGGCCCCCTACAAGGTTTTTTTTTCGGGAAATCATGTAGGAGGCAACTGTTACCATGCAGTTAGCTGGCAAACGAAACAATACAGATACACATAACTGATAAAGTAAAAACATTGATTATTTCAAGGTAACATGCAGATGTTTTAGTACATAAGTTTCTATTACAACTAATTCTACGGTTGGTACCTTTCCGATTTTAAAATTATTTAGAAAAATCAAATGGGGGCTAAGTGAATCCTCAGTCCTCCAAGAATTGCACTTTTATAGGTATGTTGAGACGACGGTAATGCGTGATTAGATTGTGCTTAATTGCACTTTTGTGTCTTTTTAGTTTGAGAGATATTTGGTGGGGCTCAGTGAACGCTTAACCAATAGTAGGGGAGCCCAATAGGGTATTTGGGAATTTACTGGAGCGCGTCAGATTAAACTAAAGTGGGTTGACTACGTGTTGAGAAGTGAGCATTTTAATAATCTGACCATTTAAGCATGACGTGAGGGAGTGGGAAGGTCACAAACTTGCAAAAAAAAGTTAACTTGTACATCCTCGAGTGCGTTGGAATTTTTTTTTATTTCGAAGGAAATTATTCAAGAATAACAGAGGTAATATAATCTGCCGATTTCCAAACGGCAAAGTGAAAGAAAACGTCAATAACGTTCAAATGTTCAGCAATTGAAGCATGCCACTTGACGGATATCGTAGGCGGCCGTGTCATAAATTAGGGTGCGTTTATGTTAGAGCCGCGATAAGTGATAAGAGCGCCGATACTAGCGAAGCAAAGAAAAGTGTAAATGTTTGTGCATGTGCACATCTGATTTTTACAATATGCGATATGCTTGGCTTTACTAGAAGAATCTTTGGTTAAAATTTCAAAAAAATATCTACATGTATACATAAAAAAGATGGCATTGCACAGTCTGCGCTTATTATTCGTCAAGATTTTTCTTGCTTGAGATGCCAGAGGTATAAGATACCGAATGCAAAAGAACGAACCAAATATTTTGAAATCTGGAAGAGTAGTTAAGGCCGGTGGACGAACAGACGGATAAAGTGACCATAATAGCGTCTTCTGCAGTGCCGTCGTTCCAGTGTGAAGGAGTTTAATTTTTGGGCAGGGTTTACATATATTAGTGTATTATCCTGGAAGGATTATTTATAGGTAAATGTCATACCTAACAATATTTTATCGTGCCATAAAATTATTGGGAAATTTACGTTTAACACAAAAGAAACATTGATAAATTCTTGTTTTGAAAAGTAGAGGAATGCTTTAAATCTCACCGTAAATCCTTTTTCTTTAATACCCGGGAAATCTACCGGTATTCCTCCTGCCCAGTCCGGCCCTGATATTATCATATTTTTCAAATTTTTGAAATGACTTGTTTCTACCGTCAGCCATTTTCATTGATTGGTCTTGGTTGCCACGGGGCACGGATACAATAAAACAAAACAAATGACCTATTTACAAAACCGTAAACAATAACGTTCAGATATACAGGATGTTGCATTCAAAAAATACCAACCTTGTATCTCAGAAACAAACATAGCTAATTTCATTCTGTTTGTGCGGTATTGAAAGTTTCACAAAAAAGTGGCACGTGGTCGTGAAAACCCTCGTGAAAACCGTAAGCAACTGAGATATACTGTGTTTCCGTTAACCCAACTATGAAACTTCAGCTACTAAATGTAGCGGCTTGACCCTTGACAACCCGAGGAGCAAGATAAAAGTGAAAAAAGCAAATAGGGCTTTCTGGCACTGTCGCCTTTTTGGAAAATTCCATGGCATCGCAGATTATTGAAAAAGATGCGGGTTTTATTTTTCCAATTTTCCGTCTTTATATGAAAAGTATTGAAAACTAATACGGTTGATTGGCGTAAAAATTTTTTTCTACAAAAAACCTTAATACATATTTGCTCTAAAATAATATGGGAGGAATAGCATGTTATGAATTTTACATTAAAATCCCTATGATGCGTTACGCAAGTCACCACCCTGTATATAAAAGAATTGACTGATGTTAATAGGTAGGAAATTATGGCATCGATGCGTATGAAAATATGTCACCTTTCTGTAAGCCACCTACTTCTCTTGGAACAAAAGACGCGTCTCTCACTTCCCTATACAACTTTCGCCTGACAATACTGTAAATTATGGTCCTTTTTTGTACCTAATTTATATTAAACTATTCAATTCAAATTCATTATTTGATGTTGTGCTATTGGCTTGTAAATACGAAATTTACGAAAAGTGGGAAGTAGGTATTATAGAAAAAATTGCAGTAAATACTTTATGTAAGTAGGTAGGTAGTTTATACAGAATGCCTATATTTACAACTTACGGTACCTACAAATTTTTATTGGCGACATTTAACCGAGATGTAGTCATTACGTCAATTTGTAAAGTGAAGCTAAAGCGAGTCACATTACTTAAAGATCGCAAACAAAGGAAATCATAAACTTCAGACTGTTGACTTTTTTTATGTGGAGCTATAAATTTGAAATTGATTTTAAAACAATAACAAACTTGCCAGACTTCACCCACTACAAGTCTGGAGAAACACGCGCTAACGTAAGTTATGATCGACATGTCAACCAAACAACACGACCATTGTACCTACCCTGTTATTTTTACGACGATTTGTTTTTTCTTCGTATTGAAATGAAAGGAACTGCACCTTTCGTCAGTCAATTAGAAGTTTTACCATTCGAATGGATTTTAGGTCCTATGAAGTGGAATTTCTATTAGTAGGTACCTATATACCATATATTATGATACCTACCTACCACAGGCAATAATATTATGACAAACAGCGAAATTGGAAACAGAATTTTGATTGATCAAAAATGCTCTTAATGTTTGTAAAAATCCAATGATGCAAACAATTCACAAAACATTGATGATATTCACATCTAAATATCGCGGTCAAATTAGATATCATTTTGATACCATTTTTGAGTTTGATTTGCTTACTGGGACGCCTGCTATCCATAGTGCTATTACTGATTGATATGCTAAAGTATAGGCACGCGTATATCTGTGGTATAGGTAATTAGGAAATCTATTACTAACCGTTCATTTCCATATAACTAGCAGTTTCAATGCCCCCAAGGGAGAAAATCAAACGGAAAGATAACGGGAGATATGACACTGTGATGTACCAAGCTAAACACTCATAAAAGCGGGAAAAAGATGAGTAATACTGTGATAATCCACCCTTATGGTTAGGCAACACACCTTTACATCTGAAACAAAAATATGATATGCTCTGTATATAACCAAACGACCGTTTTGCGCAGATGCCGAATACTAGGGGATTTTCGTAATGAAACTAGAAAAATGAAGAAGATGGCGACGAGGTCGACAGAAGGCCTTAGACCATATAGTACATGGACTGCTATTAGCCCTATGCTTTCAATACAAAATGGGTGGTCACGGATAGAGGGCACTGTAGTCGTGGGCATGTGAATCTCAGGGTAAACTAAAGTCGTATGAACACCACTCGAATTGCGTAAAGTGTAGCTTTTATGGTAACCGCGTAGTACGGTGAAAGGTTCCACCCTGTATATACAGCTTACGACGATACATACATTTTTGAGAGTTGGCAACCATGCAATTTCTAGGTGGGAAAAAAAGTTGCCTGCGCCACCTAGAAAGCACGAACGGGAGTTACGTTTGGCATCTGGTCTTGAATGGAGGTAGTGAACGTTTCGCTCCATAAATGTTTGTTGTTATTTTGTGTTATTTAATGCAGGTAGTAATTTTTGCATTTCTTTATATCGTATTTGTGTTTTGTATGCCGCATTTTATATTTGTTGTGTGTTTGAATCTCTGTTTTTGAAATTTACTTTGTTTAACCGCAATGCAATCATATGTGTGATACCGTTATGCTATTGTTATTAATTGTTTACATTTTTGGTGTAATGTTTGCTTAATTTATGTTTATTGATGTTGATTACTTGGTCTTGTCCTTGAAGTTACATTCATATAAGTTTTCATTTTATTTTAATACTTATGTGGAAATTGCTGATTCGTTTGATGTATGTACTGACTTGTTGTATGTTACTAACAATTTTCTCCGTGAATGAAGCAGTCTCGGGAAGGTGGAAAAAGAAACTGTAGTCTATATTTATGTGTTAGGGCACCTAATTCCGTGCACTGTCTTCGACATCCAACTGTAGGTTCGAAACCCCGAAACCAGGGGCGGACTACCCATCTTGCAGGAGCGAGATTACGCTAATCAAAGCTCTTCAGTTTAGAATCTATGTGTGATAAATGAGTGGCGATTCAATCATTTCCACATATTTTGTTTTTAGTCAAATTTGCCTACAAGGCCATGTAGTTTTCCATCTTGCTTTCAACAAAAGGACTTTATTGCACCAAAGATGAGTCACATCCTGTACTTTTAACCCTTTCTCAGAATCTTGGTACCTGCTTCTACCTGCCCATTGTCCCCAAAAACTTGCTTTTAACCTTGAGTGTAACCATCCTTGTGTATATGCATTTACTATCTTTGTTAACTACTGCTTAAACTTTTACAAAATATTTTGTTAATTAACTTTTGGACTGTTTTAATCAAACTGCAAGGTTTTTCTTACGTCGTACTCTTTTTATCCTTGGCAGTGACTTTTGCGAGAGTACGACACCTTTTGGCTTTGTTTGTTTTGTTTATATTAATGTACATCAACTAAATTTCCGGGTTTTCACAATCATAATAATTACGATCATTATTAAACAAACTTCTCACAATTTCAGTGTTTTATTTAAAATTCCTTCCCTACTGTGCTTCAGGTCAAAGCGTTGTCTACAACTAACGTAAGGGGGCCCTGCCTTCGATGTTTTATCACGTGCCACTTTTCAAATTTAAGCGGGTACTTGTTTAGTTTTAGAGGGAATAGTCATTCGGGTGGCCATTTTTTAAAACGTTGCCGGGTTTATTTTATTTCCGTGTTCTTGTAGTGTGAAGTTAGCATAGAACCTGGGGGTTAAGTACACTACAACGGGAAGCTTTAAATACTCTTGATAATCTTCTATACGTCCACAAATAAGAATAGGTTTGCTTTTTTTGCCATATCTAGGCGATTAAATAATTGACGTTTGTTAATTTATAGGTTGACAGTCTCAAATCGTGTCTAAGCGGACAACTTCGGACAGATTCGTTTACCCTGAAACTCACATACCCAGGCGATGTCCTTGACCATATTTTAGTTACAATTAGCAGTCCATGTACTATATGGTCTAAGCAGAAGGCACACGCTTTCCCGGTTTTTTTATTCTTGATTTTTTTGGTGGTGATGTTTTGAAGGTGTATTTACAGGTAGTAACCATTTTATTCTTTCTTGTACTAGCTATTTTATCATTGAATTTCTAGCCACAATTTGATATTATTTATATTTTGCTGATTTTGTATAAACTACGATATCTGAATCATGGAGTACTCCGTGCCTTTGTTTTGAGTACCGTCAAATGATACATGTTTGTTTGTTATACTGTACAGGTGATTATGCCATTGTTTTGTGTAATTAAGGGCCGGTTGTACAAAGGCAGTTTATACCTCGCTTGCAATTAACCAGTGGATTATGGTCTAAGATTGGTTGAAATTTGATAAAACGTCAAATTTCAACCAATCATATGTCTTAATCCATTGCGTTAATCTAAACGAGGTTTAAACTGCCTTTGTGCAATCGGCCCTAAGTATTTACTTTCGTTATTCACGAGGAGTTGATTATCAGTGCGATGTTGCTCTGTCCGATTGATCCGTAACGTTCGACCGTTCGCTGTATCTGTTACCTGCTCGTCTCATGTAGGCTGCAGTTTTGTGCCTCGCAATATGAGAAGGGTTCCTCGAATTAACATTTCTTTTATTTAAAATATGTTCTGTTTGAGCGATAATCGATTTTCACATGAATACTTGCTATTGGTCAATGGCATTCTCACATGTACTTTTCGTGTTAAATTAAATTATGTTAACAGAGGGCTGGAGTAGAGCCACACCATTTTGAGGTTTCCTATGTACATGCAATTTATTTATTTTATGAGTTGTGTATCTCAATTGATGGTACAGGTATTTTGATGTTTTTGTACTGAATTGATTTATCATGTTTTCCACTGCATTTATGATGTCTTGGGTATTTTGTTTTTATGAACTTGTTTAATTACATTTGATTTGATTATCTGATTTTTATCATACAATTTGATATGTTTTATTTATGTGTATTTTCTCTTGCATTTTATTGCTGTAGATGATTTATTTCATGTACTTGTGTGGCCTATGCCGGGGTTTTTGTCCCGTAGAAGGTTTCCCTGGCATGGTCTTTTTGGTGTGTTTTAATATATTTATTTGTTCTTGTCATTTCTTACGCACAAAAGTTCTGTCTTTTATTTAATTCCCTTCCCGATGATGTCTCACGTCCCAACACATAAAGAACCGCTTACACAACGTAAGAGTTCATTCATGCCATCCCTATCGAGCCGACTGTCATCCAAATACAAAAGTGCCGCGAAACTTCCATCGTTTTGACTTGAAAGGTAGGTGGCTCTGATTGTAGGCCAGGGTTGCCAACGGTAAGTATAGGGTAAGTCAACGTTTTCAGTGTCTGCTTGATATACCCCCTAGGAACATTACAATACAAACTTCGCATTCAACAATGGCCGGAGATCTCCTACGTTGTGAAAAACCAGGTTGCCTCCGTACCCAAGCTTATTATCGAAAAGGTGGGACGCAAATAATACACTTATTGAATTTGAAAAACAAAAGAAAGTTTATTGAATAATTGACCAAAAGTACGTAAAATGAATCAAAAAGCCGAAAGAGTTCCTATAGATTTAGACATTAGACAAAATGCATTTAAAGCCAAAAGAATGTCGTGTTCCCCTAGAACTCATCGGACAAAAGAAGCGCGTTAAAGAAAATTCCAAATGACTTCACAGAGGTTAACTATAAAAGGGAAAATCTGGAGCATGAGAGGTAACGCTAAACACATTTTACATCACATCTACAATATAAAAAGATTAACAATCCAAAGAAGGAACTCTTGAATTTGAACAACTTAAATCTGACGTTAATTTAATACAAAATTTGATAAGCTAAAGAAAGGCTCAAGTACATTTAAAAGCACCTCCAATCTCTTCCCATTTGTGAAGAATAGCATTCCGAAGTTTCTTGTAAAAAGTAGAAAAAATGCATCGTTAATTAGCCGGACCTCCTCCAATCCGGAATGTATTTGAAGGTCCTGGATACGGTAACCTAAGACTAAAGTTATATTTCGAGATGAATGCCGCCGTTAAGTAATTGTGTCATTTCGTACAGATGGTTCTGGACGCTGTCTACTTTTTTAAATACCTTTTACGATGTGTACCTACGGTTGCTGCTTTACCAATGAAGTGTAGGTGTCCATATTTTGGGTGGGCAAACAAATTAAATTTGCTTCACTTTACGATCATTATTATATTTATTATCACTCCTCTGTCTTTCCTTCTTTAAGGTTGACAGAGCCTCTTATTATAAGTAAATCATATGGTAGACAGTGTGTCCCTGGATTGATGTTACATGAGGTGCGATGGACTAAACATTTTTCAAGATTCTGGAAATAAGCCCAGCTTGGTCTTTATAAAACTAAATCGGCCTTGGCAGTGCAGTAAAACTTTTCTTTTCATGCAATCTGCACTTCTTGTTCATTATACGACAAAATGATGAGAAATTATGGCTCCATTTTCAGGACTGCCATTAAAAACAAGATGCCAACCGTATGAAGCGTTGGTGCACTGCGAGACAGGTTTCCCTCTCCTAAAAAATACGTAGTTTCCAGCTCTCAAAAATGTGCATGATCGTAGGTTATATATACAAGGTGGAACCTCTTAATACGAGGGATAGATTTTTTTTTAAATTGTGATTGTAATAACTAATAAACATAATCCAGAGGGCAGAGTAAAGACATCTTGTCCCCCTGCACTACGCTTGTGTTTGCGAGTACGTATATTCTGTGGTATTAATATGTTCTGTGTAATTGAGGTTAAAATCATATTTTGAAGTTCAAAGTTGAGGTTAGGTTATTTCCACAAGTTGTTTTCTAAATTACATACTCAAATTTCATCTCGAATCCTCGAAAAATGGAAACCGATGATTCTGGTCCCCAACTAGAAATTTGTTTCGTTACAAAGCAGGACATGTGAGTTTATTTTCCATAAGTTTCCTTGTCTAGTAGAATAATTAACATCCCATGTGTTCCATCGCACTTACCTATTTCCAATTTTAGCTATGCTGTACCAGGAGTGCCGTTTTCGGTCCCTCAAAATATAAACATTGTTCATTTAAATAAATTATTAAATGAATTATTGGGGGACTATACTGGACAGTTGAAGGCTATCAAGTTCGATTTCTTAGTTAATGGTCAAATACTAAGATTACCATTGATCGATCATTTGAGGGAGTTTAATATTTCAACCGAAACAACAATCGATGTCGAGTATATTGAAAGAACTGAGGCTCCTGAGCCAGAAAATGCATTAATACATGACGATTGGATAGGTGGTGTACAAGCTGCGGACAAATGGTAAGTGTAATAAGTAATTGACATTCATTCCCTTATTACCGTTTAGGATTTTAACGGGGTGTTACGATTATTCTGTGAATATTTGGACCGTTCATGGGAAACACGAAGCAATCTCCCAGGAGCATACGAATTTGGTCAAAGCAGTCTCGTGGCTAAAGCAATCAGACCCAGAAGGTGGATTCGTTACAGTTTCTCATGACCTTACAGGAATGCTCTGGATGTGGAAGCCGGGCGATAAATCGCCTTCACCTGTGATAGTGTTAAGGGGGCACGAAAGGGGAATCGATTCTGTCGGTGTTAGTCCAAACTCTGAACGTTTAGCAACCGGAGGGTGGGATACATATTTAAAAATATGGTCTGCCAGTTTAGACGCCGATGAGAATTACGAACCGCATCACAAAAAAATTAAATCCAGCAGTCACTTACCATCGAGAACACCCATACACACATTGCAAGGTCACAAAGAGAATGTAGTTTCGGTGCAGTGGTTGGAGCCACAACTGATCTGTACAGCTTCAATGGATCACACTATAAAGTTGTGGGATACTGAGGTAAGCGAATTATTTGTTGTGGTAAGCGTAACTAGTTTCTTGTAGCTCGGGGGCTTACAAAGCGAAATCGTTGCAGAAAAAGCATTTTTAGGTGCTTCATGGTCTCCTTTATGCAGATCAATTATTGCGTGTTCTGCAGATAGGCATGTTCGTTTATATGATCCTCGTTCCACCGAGGGATCTGTTTGTAAAATGATCTTCACCTCGCATTCTCTGTGGGTTTCGGCGATTACATGGTCACAAACCGACGAACACTTATTTATGTCCGGTAGTTATGATGAGTGTGTCAAGTTATGGGACACCAGATGTCCGAAGGCACCATTGTATGATCTGTCCGGCCATCAAGGCAAAGTGTTATGTGTGGATTGGACGAATCCAAAACATCTTGTGTCTGGCGGTACCGATAACAGTGTACACATATTTAAGAATCGACATAATAATTAAGAAGGACTAATAAACATATATATGTAGAAAACAGTTTTTTATTTAATCGTTAATATTTTCATCAATAAAATTACATTTCATTTAAAAAATACAGATGCTTGTGTTTAGCGCCATGTTGAAAATGAGGAACTGCTGCAACAAAAAGAAAGCAATTTAAATCCATACAACATGATCAGGAAATCAAAAAAGCACAGTTAGTTGTGTTTGTAAGAGCCTATGGAACTTCCATTTCAATTCTGATTGTAGTAGGCCACAGTTAATATGTCTTGATTGCACCCACTGTAACTTTTTGGGTTTTGTTGACATTTTATTTATTAGCAGTTCTAGATGTTCAACATCAAATATTGATTCTGCTACCCATTATGTTGTTCAAAATCATTAATTAGGATGACAACATTTGATTGATTGGTGGCCAAAAAATAACCTATACAGAGGTATGCTGTTCATTAGAAATTTCGGGAACTGTAAGAGATAGGTGGTACCTAGTTTAAATTTGGCAAAGCCGAAACTTTGCAAAATCGTTTTTATTTTTTAATGAAGTTATTTAAAAAGATATTTCGAAATAAATGATACATTATTATGGCCACTTTTGTCCCTCTACAAGATGCTACTTTTAAATTTCAAGTTTGACGTTTCGTCTCCAGTCAGTCATCATCAACTTTGTTTTTTCTTATGGAAGTAATTTTTGTGTCATTTGATGGAGAATTTTTTTTTATTTCAAAAATGTAAACATCAATATCTTTTAATCATAAATAGCGCTATTAATTCGTAAAAACGCAAGAAACTATGTATGTACCGGGTGACCCAATAACTAAGACTGTTCCTCGGCCATATCTCGGGAACCGTTCGTCGTATGACTTGGGGGTAAAAACATTATTGGGTAAATCGGTTATGAATAATCGCTGGAAAATATTTCCAAGTTCTAAAAATGACCACCAAAGGGCGTAACTGCCATCTTGAATTTTAAAATGGCATTTTCTTTAAATTTCACATAATAAACTAAACATTCTTTTTTCACATTCTTATAGAGAACCCGTTTATCTATCATTTTCGTAAAAACAAAAACTCAGTTATTTCAAAAACAAAGATGGCGTGGGGCGTTCAATTGTTTTTGCAATAGTCTGCTTTAACTTCTTAACCATTTGACCGATTTGAATCCTAGTTTTGACACTATGATCCAGAATCCTAAAAAAATCAAATATGATAAATAACACAAAAAGGCCAGTGAAAACTGTTTTTCAAAATCTATCTAAAAAATATTGGGACAATGAGATTAATTAATTGATTAATAAAAATGCTTAAATTGTATCTTAGTTGACGTATTTCCGGTAATTGTCGATGGCGCGAAAGATTGTTTGGAAAAGGACCCTACACTTTTAGGAAGGCCTTGAAAAATTAAACAAATGAAACACGATGCATTATAAAATAATAACAGCCGTAATTTGTAAATTCTTCTGCTGTGTTTACATTCAGAAAGTACAGTTTTTTGAATTTATAATCTTTTCTACAATGCCGATGCCGAAGTTAAAGCAGGTTAAGATGGCAGTTACGCCCTCTGTTGGTCATTTTTAGAACTTGAAAATATTTTCCAGCGTTTCTTCATGACCGATTTACCCAACAATTTTTTTTGCCCCTAAGTCATATGACGAACGGTTCTTGAGATATGGCCGAGGAATAGTCTTATTGGATTACCCAGTACACTTCTGTCATACTTTTTAATAAATTACCTGTAAGTATAAGAAAATTATCAATCCTAAGCCTTAGGAAAATTCTTAAATGTGTATTAATTAAACATGCCTTTTATAGCGTAGCAGAATTTGAAAATTTAGAAGATTTAGATTTCAACAATATTGTGTGACTTCTGCAAACGTATATTTTTTTGTTACAAGTATGCAGTAAATATATATTATTATTATATATTATTATTATTATAAGACAAAGTTTTCTAGTCAAAAAATAAAATATTTTAATAATTTAAAAAAATTGTGATGTTTATATTTTTGAACTCTCTTTTGAATTCTCTATCAAATGACCCAAAAAGTAAAAATTACTTCCATAAGGAAAAACAAAGTTGATGAGGGTCAACCAGAGACGAAACGTCGGATTTAACATTTGAAACTAGCATCTTGTAGAGATTATATATTTTATATATTTCGAAATATCTTTTTAAATAACCTCAGTAAATAATACAACCGATTTTGGAAAGTTTCAGCTTTTTCCGGATATCTCCGAAAGTAGTCGGAATTTATTAAGTTTCAAAACTGCATTTTGTTAAGCATCAAAATACACAACTTTGCCAAATTTAATCTACCTATCTATCTCTTACAGTTCCCGAGATCCCCATGGTGGCCCTCGAATTTGAATCAGCCTGTATAGAGACACCGCTGGAAATACATTAACCTTTAAAATACTATGCTGTCATTTTACAAAAGGGTCTTAATTTTTATATTCGCAACTTTTGAACCATGTATATGTAGGAAATAGTGTCTTGATTTAGCTTTGCTGATTTTGCATTTTGTTCAGTTCATACAGGTTCATGGTAAAATGTATTAAGAGTTAATTTCCTTTCTGTGTTCGGTCCATACAGTTGAATTTGTTCTAACTTTGTCAATCTTTGTGTAAGATTGGCGCCATAACAAAAGGTAAAGTGCTTAGTTGTAATTGTAATTCTTTGGTTTATTGTGCCTTCAGCTACTTAGTATCTTTAGGGGTAGGTAACCCTTGAATTTGTTTTTTATTTGCTTGTTTCACTTTAACTGTTATTGCTATTTTGCTTTGATATTGTCGTGATGCCCAAGATGATAGCATCTATGGTTTATTTTGGTTAGAATTCTAGTTCTGTTGAGATTTTAAAGTTGGCAGGACTGAAAAATGGTTGTGTGGCCGTGCTTGAGTTGAATGTGAATTTTTAAATTAAATTAAATAACCAAGTCAGTGGAAAATTCATGACCCTCTAGTTTCTTGAGAGGAAAGAGTAGATGAAACAAGATAATGTGAAAAATTATATTAGACATTTTTCGAAGAGATACAGAGATTTTATTTGCATAATTGTTGGTTCCGCTGTTTTACAAGTACCAATAAATAATTTACTGCTGTATGTCAATATAGAAAACATGACGCTTTGTAACTTAGCCATGTCAATGTGACATGCGATTTTTACATTTCCTGGTTTTTATAATTTTGTGGGTGTGAAATGGGTCTCTTATTACATTGGCCAAAATTTATTGGGAGTGGCTTAACTGCATGTGTTTGGTGAACAGATTATATACAAGGACCATGGTTTAATGCATTTCAGTTATAGACTACTAACAAAATAATAGAGAATTCTTACTTACTTTGAGAAAGGCGACTGGTTTTGTAGCGGCTGGGACTGTTGGGCGAGTGATCCAAATCCAACGGTGCTTTGTGACGCTAAATTTGCAAATGTGGAGTTCTGCTGCTGACCAGTTCCCGCAAATGCTCCTAAAACGTTAAAAATATGTATACTGTACAAGTCTCGGGGAAAAACATGTTTTTTTGCCAAACCAACATGGACCTATAGCGCGTTCGCACCTCTAGATGCAGTATGGTGCTTATGGACATACAGTACATACTTGCCAAACGTGACAATGACAGCACAAGGAGATTATGTTTTGTTTTAATACAATACCTGAAACCGTCAAGAAAATCTAAATTTCAGGGCTATTTTGACATTAGAAAGTTGATCTTTACCTGACTAGTACTGTAATATTTTTGCCTGACTCCCATTACAGTCCTAGTACATGTAATAGTATATTACATTATTAGCCAGGTAAGTGAGTTTTTACTGGCTCTAGGAGATGACAGGCTGGCCTAACTATTACCTGGCGTATAATGTCAAATATTTTATTTGTTACTCATTTATAAACAGTAGTAAACGTAAATAATTAGTTCTTAAATTGATCTTGAAGAAATGTCTAAAATATCATGTTATCCACAGAGACTTCGCATTAATTCTGGCCAATGAAATTACTAGATTACTAACTTGTAAAATTTTTACAGGTCAGCTGTCAGTTTTACAAGTCAGTAGCGTTTAAACATGACGTTTACCCGTTTGCGTTTTGTCTGGTTAATCAACGTTTACAACTGAGTAACAAATAAAATAACAATTAGATCGTTCATTGAATAAGTTATCAAAACGATTGGATAATTATAATGCAGACTATGTGGATATTTTTAAATATTAGTATACCCACGCCAAGGATAATGGTTTTTTATTTACTAACAATTAATGGAATATGTGTGGAAGTAATTATTCCTTTAGTTTTGTGCCAGTCATTAAAGGTTTGTACCCCTTTTCGTACCTCTTTCTTGACTTTGTGGGGAGAGAATATTGCACTACGGCGGCCGCAGCTTCGACTACATTATAACAACGTCTCGGGTAGGTACTCTTCTTCACTGATACCTGCTTTTGTACCAAGTTATAAAGACTGTATAGTTGAAAAGTACAAAGCATTTATTTTGAAATCTCTATGGAAACAATTATATAAAGTGATTTTAGCATGGGTGATTAGGTATCAAAATTTCACACATATGAATAATTTAATTTGGAAATGTTATCTACATGTTGCAGTTTCAGGTAAAATTTTATACATAATGTGAGTCCTCCTGACTTGGGAGGCATTAAAGAGATACTCGGTCCTCATACTTTTCAATAAACCTCCGCATCATGTAAACGACCACGTTCATGACTTATTATGTAAATAACTATCAATTTAATCATATGTCAATTTGACATCAATGCGATTAGAAACAAGGATAGTATTATCGAAGAATGACGCAAACTAGTAAGAGAGACAATTAGTCCATAAGACCCACGAACTTATAAATTAAGATGGACTGCTGATCAAACAGTTGCATAGAGGTAGAAATGACCCTAGCATGGGCGCGGCCATGATGTGCACGTTTTAGTTATTTTCTAGGGAAATTTTCCTAGTGCTCAAGCTTAATGCTTGTTTATTAGTTGATTTGAATTTCGCGCCAAGTGAGTGCACATCATGGCTGTCCCCATGTAGGTGTCATTTGTCAATTCAACATTAGCAGTCCATCTTAATTTATAAGTTCGTGATAAGACCCCATACTGCATCTGGAGGTGCGAACGCGCTATAATAATAATAATAAGGAATTGAATGTCAAAATTTTGACTAAATTTAAAATGTGACCGATCATGGTTCCACTTGGTTACCAAAACAATGATTGCATACAAAGCGGAAACCCTGGGTCAGTGAAAGATTACCCGAATACATACCTCCAGTAGTAGGTGCCTCTCCGAAAATTTTACCACCAAACGCGCCAGGTGGCGTTCCAAAGCTGGATGCAGCTCCGCCGAAACTTGCCGGTGCTCCAAAACCGGCACTAGGTGAACCTCCAAAAACGGGTGCTCCGCCAAATCCGGTCGACTTTTGTGGCGTTTGACTGAACGCGCCGAAACCGGTTTGCGCGACCGATTGTGTACCGCCGCCGCTAAACATTCCCGACGACGGCTGGGGACTGCCAAACGAAGATCCGAAATTCGATTGTCCAAAGGTGGGCGACTGCCCAAAGGCCGCACCGCCTCCAAACGCGGGCGTGGAACCAAAAGCCGGCTGTGAAGGGCTTCCAAACATACCACCGCCTGGCGCAGAGGCTCCTCCTCCAAATATTGAGGAAGATGTGGCGGACGGTGAGCTTCCAAACAGACTTCCTCCGCCGAACGGTTTCTGTTCTTGCGAAACATTCTTGGCGAAGGGATTCGCGTTGCTTGGCTGCCCGAATGCCGAATTCATGGGACTGGTGCTGGCGGTCGTGCTAGGCGCGCCAACGTTTAGACTGTTAAAACTGAACGGTCCACCTTCTGCGCCCTGCGCCGTATTTCCGAAACTAAATGCCGGTTTCGAAAATCCAAATTTCGTATCTGAATTGGGAATATTGGCGGCGGCCGCTGAGAAGCTGAACGTCGAGCTAGGTTGTGCAAATCCGGTCGATGGGGTAGTAGAATTTCCAAATATTGAAGTGTTGGACCCGAACACTGAGGCGGATGGAGCAGGTGTACCAAAGATGTTTGTCGTAGTAGCGGCAGGAGCACCAAAAGTGGGAGCGCTCCCAAAAGCAGGTTTATCAAACACAGAACCACTTTGTTGAGGTGCAAATACGCCGGTTGTAGTTGTTGCGACTTCACCAAACATTGGGGATGAGGCAACTGTGGTAGTTGGTTGAGCAAATATGGAAGATTGAGTTGCCTGAGGTTGTGTGAAAGCTGCGTTAAAAGCAGGTGGTGTAAATACTGAACTGGTACTCGAAACAGCAGTTCCATATAAGGATTCAGTCACGGCAGTCAATGGAAATGATGGTGCTGATGAAGTTGGAGCAGCAGTCTCTGATGAAGTGGTGGTGACCGAGCTAAAAGTAGGTGTAATTGTCACATTGGTTGCTGGTGTAACTGTTGTGGCGAAAAGATTACTGGGTGTGGTAGTAATCGCAACAGTAGCGTTTCCAAATATAGTTGGTGCCGTTGTTTTAGAAGCAGTGGTTGTTATGCTACTGAAGATTGATGAAGAAGATGCAACTGCCACTGCCACATCTTCTTTCCCAGTGGTAGTATCTGCAGTTGTTGTCATTACAGGTGTAAAAATAGATTTAACAGAAGTGGTAACTGCAGACGTAGATGTCGTAGTAGTAGCCTTGGTAAGAGAAACTTGTGCATTCGTCACAGCTTTCACCGCATCACTCGAGACATTTGAAAATTCAAATGCCGGAGGTTGTGAAACGGAAGGTTTGAAAGTGAATACGGAGTTTGGTGCCGAAGTAACACTTGCAAAACTGAATGCGCTTGTGCTTACCGCAGGTTCAGCAGGTAATTTGGCAGTCGCACTTACAGGTGTTACCGTCACCGCAGCCGGTGTTGGTATTGCAGATATCGAGATTGGAGATTTAAAATTAAAAATTGCGCCCCCGGTAGTTGTATTTGTGACTGTGGTCGTTTTAGGCGAACTAAATTTGAAAAGCGTTGCCGAACTAGTAGTTGCTGTAGGTGTTTTAGGAGACGTAACTTTACTTATTGATAAGGCAGTTCCAGTAATCGGCGCAGAAAAATTGAAAGTCGGTGATGGTTTGACAGTATTTGTACCTAAAGATGGAGCCTCCGACTTTGCGGTAAACGAGAACGATAGTTGTGTTGTGGGGACAAACGCCGAACTGACTGTGGTTGTCAGAGGTTTGCTTTCCACAGCAGTCGTTGATGACGGCACACTTGAAAAAAAGGGTTTAGTCGAGGAAGACATTGAAGGTAACGATGATGTTGATGAAAAACTAAACTGGGGCATCACAGAGGTAGTAGAGGGCGTAAACTGGAAGAGCGAAGTTGCGTTTGTATCAGATTTACTTTGCGCCGTCGCTGTAGGTTTGGTAAATGTAAACGTAGATGAGGGTACATTTGATGTAACAACAGCTGAGGTATTTGAGGAGAATTGAAAATTAAAAGACTGCATCGGCTTCGATGGTTCAGTACTGTTGGCACCTACTGCTTTGGTAGTCGAATCTTCTTTCGAAACACGGCTTGGCTCAATCAAGATCTAGAAATAAAGTAAGGGAGTCAATCAAACTGTCAGTAGATATGAAATTCATGTTTCCGTTCAAGTCTAAAACAGTGGTTCTCAACCGACCCCTAAAATTCACTGAATTTATTACTTGTCTTATCCAATAAAGTCTGTTTATTGAATATTTGCCGGCATGACGTCACAGAAATACTAATTTGCTAGGGTCTTTATTGTACCGGGTGACCCAATAAGACTGTTCCTCGGCCATATCTCGGGAACCGTTCATCGTATGACTTAGGGGTATAAAAAATTATTGGGTAAATCGGTTATGAAGAATCGCTGGAAAATATTTTCAAGTTCTAAAAATGACCACCAGAGGGCGTAACTGCCATCTTAAAGTTTATAATTGCATTTTCTTTAAATTTCGCATAATAAACTAAACATTCCTTTTTCACATTTTTAAAGAGAACCAGTTTATCTATCATTTTCGTAAAAACAAAAACTCACTTATTTCAAAAACAAAGATTGTGGGGGGCGTTCAATTGTTTTTGCAATAACCTGCTTTAACTTCTTAATCGTTTGAATCAAATGGAATGATATGACTTTTTCTTTATGAAAAAGTAGCCAAACAACATCCAAAGAGGCCAGTGAAAACCGTTTTTCAAAATCTCGTTCCTAACCTCAAATATTGGGAAGATGAGTTTAATTAATTAATTAATAAAAATGCTAAAATTGTATCTTACATTTACTTTTTACGTATTTCCGGTATTTGTTGATGGCGCGAAAGAAAAGGACCCTACACTTTTAGGTAGGCCTTGGAAAATTAAACAAATGAAACATGATGCATTATAAAATAATAACAGCCGTAATTTGTAAATTATTCTGCTGTGTTTCAGAAAGTGCAGATTTTTGAATTTGTAATCTTTTCTAAAATGCCAATTTCTAACCAAGAAGCCTTTAATATGCTGGCGGCGATGGTTCGTGGTTGATTCGGATAACGCAAATAGAAGATGCGGGCAGCGATAGTAGCATTTTGAAAACACTCAAATAATATCGCCTGCATATTAAATGCTTCTTGGTTAGAAATCGGCTGTAAACACAGCAGAATAATTTTCAAATTACGGCTGTTATTATTTTATAATGCATCATGTTTCATTTGTTTTCCAAGGGCTACCTAAAAGTGTAGGGTGCTTTTCCAAACAATCTTTCGCGCCATCGACAAATACCGGAAATACGTCAAAAGTAGATGTAAGATACAATTTAAGCATTTTTATTAATTAATTAATTAAACTCATCTTCCCAATATTTGAGGTTAGGAACGAGATTTTGAAAAACGGTTTTCACTGGCCTCTTTGGATGTTATTTGGCTACTTTTTCATAAAGAAAAAGTCATATCATTTCATTTGATTTTTTTAGGATTTTGGATCATAGTGTCAAAACTAGCCCCCTGGCGGAGAAGGATTCAACTAAATTAACTATATTTTGGTTGATTGTTATTGCCCAAGGAATGCTCTTTTCAACGATACCAAATTTGTTACAATCGGTCAAACGGTTAAGAAGTTAAAGCAGGTTATTGGAAAAACAATTGAACGCCCCACACAACCTTTGTTTTTGAAATAAGTGAGTTTTTGATTTTAGGAAAATGATAGATAAATTGGTTCTCTTTAAAAATGTGAAAAAAGAATGTTTAGTTTATTATGCGAAATTTAAAGAAAATGCAATATAAAATTTAAGATGGCAGTTACGTCCTCTGGTGGTCATTTTTAGAACTTGAAAATATTTTCCAGTGATTCTTCATAACCGATTTACCCAATAATTTTTTTTACCCCTAAGTCATACGACGAACGGTTCGCGAGATATCGCCGAGGAACAGTCTAATTGGGTCACCCGGTACACATACTGTGTTTATTAAATTGACATAAAAACGTATGTCTGCGGCTAAGCTAAGCTCATTGAACACAAATGCGACTACAGTCATTATCGCATGCTATGCGTTAGACAAGGAAAGTGTATGAGTTAAAAAACCATCTGTAGTTCATATTTTGATTCTTATTGTTGAAATTGGTAAGTGCGCCAGTGAATTAGGCATGTCATGAAATGTTCCAGCGTTTGCTATGTAGAGGAATCAACTTTAATAATGCCTGGCAAACGATTAGGCGAGAGCCGTAGGCAGTTTGTCTTGAACTGGCTGCCTATTTTTGTGCCAAGTAAGTGAAGTCTTCTTCGCCTGCTGAATTGCATTCAAGAGGTTACTTCACTATACTACTTCAACGTATGTATAGTGGCTGGGTTAGGAATTTAAGTCCACACTGTGCATAATGTGCTGAGGCAAGGCGGTGAGGCTGCCCCTCCCCTTCTGGGGGTGGTTTATTGTGATTGATGTATTGTTCCATCGTTCTTTAAACGTGTTGTATAATGAGGAATGGGTTTAAAGAAAAATCTTTTTAAACACGTTTTTTTATTTTTCTGTTGCGGCTATCGATTTCGACCTAACGGTCATCTTCAGGGGCCGAGCGTCATTTGATGAAGTGAAAGTGCATGTGAAATTTTAACGATGTTATATATTAGTTGTCAGGAATGAAAATTAGTGTACCCAAAAGTGAGGTTGTGTAAATTGTGTGGTTTACACAACCTCACTTTTTGGTACACTAATTTTCATTCCTGACAACTAATATATAACATCGTTAAAATTTCACATGCACTTTCACTTCATCAAATGACGCTCGGCCTGAAGATGACCGTTAGGTCGAAATCGATAGCCGCAACAGAAAAATAAAAAAACGTGTTTAAAAAGATTTTTCTTTAAACCCATTCCTCGTGGTTTATTGTATTTGAATATGCGTCTGTGTTGTTTATCCTTTTAGAAGTTTTGAATTGCTTGAAATTGCGTGTTAAAATGAGGGCACGTCTGGTTGTTTGCAATAAGGAATTTTTATCGGGCGAAATTTAAATAACGCACGTGTTCTTATCGCTGTTTCGAAGAATTGCATGTTATTTCGGCGTGGGGGCGTTTGTCACGTTCCTTGGAAGCTGGCGTTATCAAGTCTAATTATAACTGGCGGTTGATTTGAAAATTCTTGAGGTCCTGGTTTCATTTGATAGTGAAAGTGTTAGTAATAAGAGCGGGCAATTTTTATTACGCTAAATTTACCCCAGTTGTTTGTTGAAAACGCAATTCGTCGGTTTCGAAATAAAGCGTAGAGAACAAGTTAAGCAGCAATTTGAATAAAAAATTCAGTTATCATGAAGTAGTAAAAGTTCATTGTAAGTCGGTATGTTCGTATTTGGAAGAAGTTAGTAACCTTCCTAAACGGTTTCTACCGTCCGAGCACAAAGCAAAAATTGTTCATCTTATTTATGAACCTAGTAGGACGCTGGCATCGAGTGTTTTTGTGTGCCTGAATACCTTTCACGACCAGATTATTTGGATTCTTAAAAAAAACAAGTGATTTTAAAATTTTGTAATTTTATTTGTTGACCGCCTGCGTGCGGGATATTATGTCCAAACAAGCTTTCTGTCAGGAATTATCCGAATAAATGTTTGTCATTGTCAATCAATTAATTGTGTTTATTCGAATCCTTTGTGCGATCCAGATTGTTTTCATGTCAGATGTTTCTATTCGGAAGTTGATCGAGGCCAAGTTTCTGACATGGAGAAATTTTAAATTAATATTAGGGTCTTTCTCCTAGCATATGCTGGATGTGTAGGAGGAGCTATTATAAAAAATCTAAGTTTCAATTTTGACCTGTTTTGAGCTAGCTGCACAAGTGTTTTGTGTAGTGACCGCTTACCATTGCACACAGCAATATTGGTGCATAAGCTCAGACTCGGACTAATAGGACAGCAACTAGGGTCTGTGGCTTCAGACGTTTTTGTTAATATAGAAACGTTTTCACCACGACTAGGGGAGAGGGTTAGAGAATGTTTTGATCTCTGAAAACTTTGATTTATTTCATCATAACCCGTACATATATTGAAGTATAACCAACAATTTTCTCGAGTATATTTGCACCAGACATGTTCAAATGCTACCCAAAATATACTGTTAATGATACCCTGAAAGTTTGTATCGCCGCCTCTGGTGAAAAATTCAGTCAACTTCAACCATATGGTTCGTTAGTGATGTTACACCGGCAATCATTCAATAGCCAGACTTTACAATGTGCAGATAATAGTCAGTACTGTGATGCATCACCAACGTTAAACTTAACCTGTAAGTTATTTGTAGAAAACGTTATTTTGTCAATACTAAATAACGGAAAATAACGTATTGTGGCCGATAATCTGCACGTTAAATTTGACGTTTCTGACACGACACAGGGCTGAACGTTTATTCATAATTTAACGTGGTTGTTAGGATTATAGTATTTTACATTATTAGCCAGGTAAATGAGTTTTTACTGGCGATAGGAGAAGTTGACTGGCGAGCCGTCAGGCGAGCCTGTCATCTCCTAGAGCCAGTAAAAACTATTACCTGGCGTATAATGTGCAATATTTTATTTGTTACTCATTTGTAAACAATAGTAAACGTAAATAATTAGTTCTTAAATTGATCTCGAAGAAATGTCTAAAATATCATGTTATCCATGTAACAGAGACTTCGCATTAATTCTGGCCAATGAAATTACTAGATTACTAACTTGTAAAATTTTTACAGGTCAGCTGTCGGTTTTACAAGTCAGTAGCGTTTAAACATGACGTTTACCCGTTTGCGTTTTGTCTTGTTAATCAACGTTTACAACTGAGTAACAAATAAAAACAATTATAACTACTGTAGACGTTTTTAATATGTATTTAAGAAAATTCTACTTCATAGAGAGGTTGGCAAAATATTCAACTTAAAAATGGGATCACAGTGCCTAAAAGGTTGAGAACCACTGGTCTAGAAGCATATATGCTCGGCTATAACTAAGAGAATTCTTTCGAAACCAGATTGGGACAGGGATTTTTTAATTGTAGGGTTGATACCAAAGTTTTGGCTGAAATCTTTCTCACAAATAAAGTCAATCAAAATAATTGGGCTTTCAGACAGTCATATTTACATTTTTGAAATCATAAAAAAATGCTCTATCAAATGACACAAAAATCAAAAATGACTTCCATAAGAAAAAACAAAGTTGATGACGGTTAACCAGAGACGAAACGGCAAACTTAAAATTTAAAACTAGCATTTTGTAGCGGGAAAAAAGGTGCCATAATAATGTGTCATTTATTTTGAAATAAATTTCGTTTTTTTCAGGATATCTCCGAAAGTAATTCGGGATATTCCCGAAAGTAGACTTTTTTCAGTTTCAAAACGGCATTTTGTTAAGCATCAAAATACGCAATTTTGGCAAATTTAACTACCTACCTATCTCTTAGTTTCCGAAATCCCCATGGTGGCCCTTGAATTTGACTCAGCCTGTACATATAACAGGTGGTCGCTTTGCCGTTTCAAAAATTTGGTTTTGAATTTGTATTTTGTTAAATATAGGGAAATTTCCACATGCACCGCTTCTTAGCGAACGTGAACGAAAGTATGTCTGGAGATAACAATAAACATATTGGGGAAAGCGGGCACGCATGCCATGTTCTCTTGGGAAAGTTTCGTTCCATTCTGTTTAAAGCCGAGCACGTGACGAAAATTCGGATTTCCTATTGATCGTTAGGGCACGCCCGTCGAGGTCATTGCGTTTAGAAATGAAAGCCCGTTTCGGTTTATCTGCCGGGGAGAGCGAAAGACGAATTAGTCAATTACGGGACAAGGAAAAAATTTTTCCCAGTTTTGATTCGTAGCAAGACCTTTTATTTGTAAGTGACA
The DNA here is from genome assembly GCF_008802855.1 of Photinus pyralis. NCBI lineage: Eukaryota > Metazoa > Arthropoda > Insecta > Coleoptera > Lampyridae > Photinus > Photinus pyralis. Next base: position 22,069,458 of record NW_022170596.1, on the reverse strand, counting down.
AAAGTTACGCGAAGGAACATTTTCGAATGGAAGAACCGCTTTTCAAATAAAAAAACTCTTTTTTTCGGATTGCTAATAGTTAACAGCTAGTTAAAAACCAGTTCCTCAAAATAGAGTGACGTCATTAGACAGCGCCTTGGGCGATCAACAAAATTTTGTATATAACGGGTTACGACAGGGAATTGAAAGACAATCAGTGTATTTGCTGGCAACAAAACCTAGTTAATAAATTGGGCAAAATTAATAACAACACAGCAGAACATTGACCTATTATTCCTGTGTATAATCAGGAATGTGAGTATTAATTTATGGATATTTTTGTTTTGCCCAGCGAAGATTCCCTTTTACATTTTTTCTTTATTATTAAATGTGTGGCGCGCAACTCACAGATGAGCTACTACATACTGATCACTCGGAAGATAGCGGAATACTATAGCAATAAGCAATTCGATCGCGATTGGACTTTAATTAGAAACGATGTACCTTCTAGATTAGTATAATAAAAACATATACCTTTGGTGAAATTTCTTTTTGCTCTTCATCTTTCTTCTTCTCTGTCAATGGCACTATCTTTGGAGTTGACTGAACTACATTGGTGTTTTGAGGTGTTGGCGATGTCCACTTATTGGTAGGTATGGGTGACAAATCGGCGCCTAAAATCGTGGTTTCCTCCTTGTGTTTAATCTGAGCGCTGCTATTCAGTAGCGTTTGTAACGACGTATTCGACAGTTGAGGTTTATTAACCGATATATGCGTTATGTCCCTTTCCAATAGTAACCTTCCTAATTTTCTCACTTTATTCCCTGTAAGTTTCCTTTGAGTTTCAAGAACTCGTTCGTATTGCGCATGCATTATGTTTTGCGGATCCAGCTGTAACTGTAATAGATCCCTCTCTAACTGATCCACGTGATTTAGAGATACGAATAGAGGTTGACCGTTCGCTTTCCTACGTTGGGTTCGGATTCGGTTTGCTATATCTTTCAGTACATATTTCTGTTTCTGATGTATCGCGTTTTGTCGCACCATCGTTTGATAGATTGTTTCGATAGTAGGAATTTTCAGCTTGCAAGTTTTCTTGCACGAATCTTGAAAGTTTTCCCATTGTTCGTCTAGGACACGGTTCGCCTGAATCAGTTGAGATTCGAGATAGTAGGTTAGGTACTGTATATTAGATAAACGACGTTGTGAGACAGGATCCAATTGTTCGACGCGCAGGAGCGCCTCTAGTGTGGCTTCCTGACTCAGTGTATATCGAGACCGTGCGTCCTCGTACCATGCCCATGTTTGAATCAGTGCTTGTTTTAATGAATGTACCTAAAGATTGGTCAATGAGTATACCACTGAGCAACACTACACTCACCTCAGCAGCTTGAACTGTACTATTTTCGACAACCTCTTTAAGAAAATTTTGCATGGAGTCCGCATTTTGAACAAGCTGAACTGCTTCTGAATCTGTTCCCAGTTGAATTTTTAATGAGTGTCCTTTGGAGAGTAAGGTTTGCAATTCCTTTTCTAAAATTTCACATTCTTCGCGAATTAACTTCGAAACTAAGAGATCGGTTTCTTCTGGTAAAGCTTTTGTTTCACTCACTTGTGTGTTACTAGTCTCAGAACTAGACGTAGGTGGCGCAGATGGCTTTATGGTACTAAATTTGGACGCGGGAGTTGAGGGAATAGAGGGTTGTGGTACTGATATTATGGGAGCAGGAGTTAGGGTTGGTTTTGAAAGAAATGCAGCTGTTGTAACTGAATCATTCTTAAAGAGTGGTGGTGGTGGCAACGTTGCATCCTTAAACAGCGGTTGAGCAATTAACGAAGACGCATCTTTAAACAGTGATGGAGCTGTTGATTTGATTATCGGTTGAACATTTGCCGAAGGTAACGGCATGCTCTGTAACACCCCAAAGTTGTATAAAGATAATGATGAAGGTTAGGTACCTGTTTTGGCGCTTCCACTTTAAGATTCACCGGGTTAGCAGCTTTTGTAAATAAGCTTAGACCGCTGTTATCAGCAAATGATTCCGGTGCCTGACAAATCGACGAAACGCCACTCTTTATGTTTATCATCCGAAAGCAGCACAATACGCCGTAGTGTGACAGAAGGAATAAAAATGGAGCCGGCGGCAAAGAATGTTCACCCCATATAATGGGGTCTACTGGAGATGTATCGAGAACTAATCCTATCGGCAACGTTTCTTGTTTGTTTGCACTCAAGGGTAACTCCGCTCTGGCAACATCTGACAAGATCCATTGTGTCCACTGTTCTTTCTCACTGCCCAAAACTCCCACTTCCATACTGTTTGATGATGCCACAAGGAGTATGTTCCTAAAGAAACAGAAAATTAATAGCGCACAGAAATGCAGAACCGCAGATGGATGTGCGGAATGATTGTTTTTATTTAATTTGATAAAGGTTTAAATTGTATGAAATTTGCAGGTGTTTCTTTAAATAAATATCATATAAGGCTAAGCAGGTGTGATAAAAGTTAACCGGTTCGATAAAGAAAACAATTGATCCTATGTTGATGACGTTTAATACAAGTGTTTTTAATGTTCGTGCAATTACGCCTGTTGTCAAAGATATAAGTGGTGTGCGTGAAACACGTAAAAAGAGAAGAGGATTCCTACCTTTTACGGCATTAGTCATTCAGTCAATGTGAAGTTTGTAAAAAGTAATAAAGTCATCAGTCAAGTTCGTCACAGTACCAAAAATCGATTTTTTTTAGAAAGAAAGAAGTTGAGATGTCCGATTTCAAATTTGAAGCTACAGGCACCGTTAGCGTATATAGACACTGGCTGGAAAAACGTTAGCCTCGAAACAATGCAGTCATTTTACAACAGTGCCACAATTTTTATATCAGCAACTTTTAAAACAAAGATGACTTGTCTTGTCTTGAAGGAAATAGTGTCTTCATTTAGCTTTGCTCACTTTGCATTTTGCAGCTAGTACAGTTTTATTGTCCTAATTTTCAATTTTCGTGCCCCTAAGTTTGTGCTTTATGTAATGTGCTTAGATGTAACTGCAATTCTTCGCCTTGTTGTAAATTGTATTACCTTCAGAGGCTTGTAATTGCAAGTACCTACTAACCGTTGAATTTGTTTGTTATTTACTTGTTTCACTTTAAATGTTATTCTTATTTTGATTTGTTTAAGATTGGCCAGTTGTTAATATTCATTTGATGTCCTCAACTTTTAATTATTTGTGTATGAATCTGCCTTTCTTTAAATGTCATTAACAGCAGAGGTAAATGCCGAAGTTACAAATTTACTTGGCGGCATTGATCTCAAAATACAACTTTAGTCTAAGACTTACCGTATGGAGGAGTTCTGGCTAATGAACAATGTACTTAATGTACTTTATGTAAGAAACTATGGACTATGGAAATTTTACAAATGGGAAAGGAGTGGAATTGCTTTTAAATTTGTTTGAGTTGGCTACTTTTAAGCATATCAAATGGTATATTAAATTAACGTCAGGTTTAAAGTATTCAAATTCAAAAGTTACTTCCTCGGTTGTATATTGTAGATCTGATGTAAAATGTGTTGAGCGTTTTCCACAGTTACCTATCTTGCTCCAGATTTTCCAATTATATTTACCCTCTGTGAACAATGATTCAGAATTTTTTCAACTTACGGCATGCAGGGCCGACTCAAGGCAAAAGTTACATGTAAGGGAGCACTGAAATTTGCGCCTCTAATGGAAACTTTTCGGCTACAACATTCCAAAACACAGTATGTGTTGTTTTTTAACTTTCGAGTAAATTAATGAAAACTTTGACCACATGCATAGCTAATATTGGGTTAAGAATTTAGACAAATTTTCACTTTTTATTTCTTTGTTATTTTTCGAAAAAAGGTAGATACTGTGTTTTTATATGGTTATTGTTATTATTACTTTTCAAGAATCGTTGGTAGTGAAACACAGTAACTGCAAAATACAATTTTTTTAATGTAAAAATGCAAGTAATGAAACGGAAAATAAATTGGAATTCTGTCCCATACAAATGTTAATATAATATGTTCTAATATATCACACATTAATTGTTTCCTGGTATAGCGCATGACGTGCGATAGTTTATTTCAAAACACACTATGTTGTGGTGCATGAATTTTGGTTAAGTTTTTAAATTTGATTTTAGTGCCAATACACAGTAAGTACCACATATTGTGTTTTGTCTGTGGTTTAGGGTCTGTAAAATCCACTTGCTGTGTTTTGGAATAGTATAATGAATTACGTTGCTGCAGATACTGGGTTTTGGCAAAAATTATCTCCGTAACGGTAATAGATAGAGCTATCCTTGTTAGCTAAAAACATGCAGAAATAACACAGTATCTACATGGAAGTGATAACTCATTTTCGAAAAAAATGTTACTGTGTTTTGGAATGGGGCAGCCGTTTTGACAAGCATGTTTTTCAAAATACAGGGTGTTAATAATTAATGCCATGCATATATTTCAGGACACTCGTCAAAATAAGCAAAAAATGCAAATATGTGCATGGTGTAAAGGGCGTCATTTTCGTTATACAGGGTGGTAAAGTTTCAATTTTTTGTCTCTCAATCAATTCATCGAAATAAATTGGTTTGTACAAACTATAACTTACCCGTGCGACTCTTTTTCGAGATCAGTGAGCGACAGGGCCAGTGAGCGACAGGGCCTGGGGGGGGGGGGCGTTAAAAATGAATGTTATCTCTCATTGTATTCTAATTAAAGGTCTCGACGAAAGGAACCGTTTTCTACCAACTACTGCCCTTCTTTCTGTCCTCTTATCAAAGGACGGGGTGTAGGGAGGGAGGGGGGGTGGAACTAGTTTTATCCTTCATGGTACTCTAATGAAAGGTCTCAACGAAAGGAATTAATTTCTACCAACCATAGCCCTCGACCTCTTATCGTGATCGGGTATATTCCCTTATACCTCAAGAACACGCACAAAGGGCGATTGGGACGTCTGCATGAAACATATCCATTGGTGATGTCAAAACAAAAGCTATTTCGGTTAAAAAAATGCGCTTTATCTGCACAAGAGTTGTGCACACTTTATACTTGTTTCTTATTTTGACGAGTACTATCACCCCCTGAAATATATGCATGACATTAATCAACAGCCTGTATCAAAGTTCATATTTGAAACCTTTCTTACTAGCAGACCTGACGAACTTCGTACCGCCTATAACTCGATGTCCCGCTAATTCCAATTGAACGGAGTTGAACATTAGGTTATTTTAGCTTAATAATTGTGTTCTCGCATTTTTTTGAAAAGCAAAGTTGTACAAAAATGCTACAGAGTTTTTCCAGAGTGTCTATTTTAAAACTTGCAGTAGGCCATATTTTCCAAACTAAAGAAGATATTGAAAATCGCGAAAAACCGTATCGAGGGGGAACCAGAATGACGTTATGAGTGACAACCCCCCCCCTCAACCGCCCCTCTTCAAAAAATCAAAAAATTCAAAAAATCCTAAATGAGCTGCTTCATTAAGCAATCTTGGTTGCTTTCTTTTTTATTGATAATAGATCCCGTTTCTTCGAATTTAGCGACCAAATCTTGAACATAGGCATGCCTTAATGTTTTTTTTTGTTAATTATTAAATTTTTGTTAAATTGTCTTAATGAATATTGGTACCACTGGAAAACATTTTTCAGTAGCTTTCAAACGATGTGTCACAAGTATGGGGTTGCCATTTAGGATATTTGAAAAGGGGGGGGGCTGGGGGTTGTCACTCATAACGTCATTCTGGTTCCCCCTCGATACCCCCGAAACGGTTTTTCGCCATTTTCAATATCTTCTTTCGTTTAGACACCCTGTATGTACCGCCGAAGCGTTTTAGATACTTCTCATAACAGTAAATCTAGTGGTTATAGTATAAAACTGATTTGATGCGCATGTGCATATCTAATTTTCTTATTTATCTTATTTATTTTTATATGTGGTAACTCTGGAATTGTGCTTGATATTCACACATTTTTGTGCTTTTGTATGGATCATACTCGGCATCCAAGTGAGTTACGCGTGTTCAAAGCCATTAGTTAACTAAAAGTATGGACGTCATATTTCGGTCATTTAACCGCAAAAATTAAGTTCTACAGTAATGCCATTTATAGGTATGCGATAGTTAACTCTAAATATCACAATTTCAATGAAATCACTCTATACATGAAAAACTTGGTTATGCGCATGCGCACACGCGAATTTTGACATGCGAGCGATATATCTAAACTCTTTTCGTAACTTCAATTCTTTTTAGCACATTTCCACACAAAAAAAATAAAAATGCGCTATTGTGGCCACTTCGTCCGTCCGTCCGCTCGTTTTGCGACGCTACTAGTTCTTTATCTTAAGAGTTATTGTTCTATTTGGTTCATTATGGTGTCGAGGCTTGCACCAAGGAAGGAATTTTGTCTTTACTGCTTACAAAAAAAGTTATTGTAAAAAAAAAAAAAAACCGTTTTTTACATGTTCCATAACTTTACACTTTTGCCGTTTATTAACGATCCAAGAGATCGTTTAATTTTGTATTGCTGTCTGTGGTCTGTCTGTTGGTCTGTCCGTTTCTTTCTTTGTCTGTCTCTGTATCTGTCGTGCGAACGATAACTTTGTTTAGAAATGTCCGATCGCTTTTACATCTCCGTTAGTTATTAACTGAATTACATGAAATTCAATATGGGCATAGCTTTAGCCATATAATACGCAATGCCAAAAGTTGAGTCGAATCGATTCAAAATTCACAGTGCCCTTTTTGCATCTCGACCATTTATAAACCGAATTGCAAAATTTTTTACTTATAAAAGTATTTGAATGAAATTTGATACATAGGCACTAGGAATAAAGGAACATTAAACGCCAGTTTCAAAATTTGGTTTTGCGCATGCGCAGTGCCAACTTTTTTATTTATGGAAGAATTTAAATGAAATGTGATACATAGGAAGTACATAGGTGCTTGGAATAAAGGAAAATCGAGCGCCAGTTTCAAAATTTTATTTTGCGCATGCGCAGTGCCAACTTTCTTATTTAGAAAAGCATTGAAATGAAATTCTTCTTATAAAAAGAAATTGAAGTAGCACGTCAAAAATGGATTGCACATGTGAAACGCTATCTTTCATATTTGTGGCCGGATTTTTACGATTTTAACAGAGTTGCATCTTACAAATGGGAAATGAATGCAAGTGGAAATGCGCTTTATGTAAATCGTTTAGATTACTTTTTAACTTGTTTCTTATCTTCGCTTTATACCTATTTTCACTTCTTAGTTCTTACGTATACTCAAAGTATTATTCACACATGATACTATTACTCAGAGCTGGGTACTGCTCGTGCGCGTTTCGCTCGAAAAAGCGCTCCAAGCGGAAAAAGCGCTTGGGAGCGATCCGCTCGCGAGCAGTTTTCAGAGCGGCCGGTTGGTGCTCGATACTCGAGCGTTAACTTAAAGTGCTTGGTGCTCGAGCGCTTTTTTCCGCTCGCAAACTCTTTTTCCGCTCTCGAGCGCATTTTCCGCTCCTGAGCGTTTTTTCGCTCGTGAGCACTTTTCCTGAGCGCACGCGATAAACCGCTCGAGCACTTTTAGGAGTGCTCGGAATTCGCAAGCGGTTCCGCTTTGCAAAACAACTCGATGCTCGCGACCATTTTTGAGAAAATTAGAGCGTTCGTCGCTCGAGCGGTTTTTTAGAACGCTCGACCCAGCTCTGCTATTACTCAGTTCGTCAGGATTGGAACTTAGATCAGTGTTAACTGTTTTCTAATCCTTTTTTTTTGCGTGATTCTGTTTATAACTTTGAATGTATGTTATTTTCTTACCAGCTTACAAAAAAAATAAAGCATATTATTATTTCCTTTTACTGAAGAGCCCTACTGACAAATTTCCAGAAAATTGTTCCAAAAGTAGGGCTGCAAAAAATGATTGATATCGATAAATCGGTAAATATCGATAATTCAAGTCTATCGATAGACCTCTATCTAATTGATAAGTAGTGAATTTCTATTAACGCGCAGCCCTATCGAAAAGTAGGTCAGTTTTCCGGATGAAAGATATACCATAAAGAGAATAAAAACATAAATTAAAAAACTTACCAAACAGATTGATGTATAGTATAAAATTGCACAGGTCGAATGTTTCCATTACTGTAGCAAATGTCTTCGTAATTTGTAAACACCACATCTCCCACCTTGGGCGCATCAACCACGAAAAGTGCGCACGTTTCCGAGCCTGCGACTTTATACAGGGCGATGAACTGAAAGCTCGATATCCATTCGACGGCGATTACAGCTAGCGGCCCATCGGACGGCGGCGGATTTACCGATTTCATGGCTTTCAGATCCGGTTTGTATTGCGTAATTTTGCCAAGACACGAACCGACCGCCAGTTGTTTTCCCTTTGGACTCCAACAGATGCACAATGCTTGCGATTCGGCCGGTAACTCTTTTATCTCTAGGCCGGTTTCTTTTAATTCGTATAAACCTATTGGGTAAAGTAAATAGTAAATAAGACAGGTAAGTACCACAATCGTTAGAATAAAAATTTGTCTCTTTTTAGAACTTACGTTTGAGAGCATATATTTAGGGTAAAAGTATACACAATCGGAATCAGGAATGTGGCCCAGTGACGTCAATGTATAAATCGAGCTACCACAGACGTTCAATATCTTCTCTGTGGCACATAATGTACTCTACAAAAAGGAAAGTAAACGACCGAAGTGTATTTGATGTTTACGACATATTTTATTTAATCATTGAATGTAATGAAAAGGAAAACTCAAGAGAAAACCTATTATAAAAAAAAAATAGTACAGGCTAAGTTTGTTTCTATAATGCATAAACCTCTGACATCGTTTGTTTCGCTGATTTTTCATCTTATATCAGAAAATATAATTGACGTCACAAGACCACAGACTCCTGATTCCGATTGTACAGGGTTGCTATTGAAGATGGAACAGAAGCTCTCACGATCAAATCGTTTGAGATATAGTTTTTTTAATGAATAGTACAGGGATTCCCATAAGATACAAATTAAGTTAAATGGAGAAAGATTTGCCTTAGTCAGAATATCCTTTGTTTTTCCAAAAGAATTCATGGTTTGCTAGATATTTTGAAAAAGAGATTTTTCAACTTTTCTTCAAATCAACGTAACAGCATTACATAAAGGTGTCAATACAAAAATTAAAACTCTCAATAATATACTTTAATTTAAGGTAATATTTGCAACTGTAAATTATGTTTCTACCGCATACAAATATTTAAACGCATATTATTAAAAAAACACAGTTTAGGGAGTATATATGCAGTTGTGGAGTTTTTTTTGTGGGAAATTTAATCCTCTACAATTTATCTGCTATAAATTTTTTCCTATCTATTTCGGTTTTCCTTGCGTTTTGAAACAAATAAGCGCCAACGTGATTTTCGTAAGAAAACAACATAAATGATCACAATACACATTTCAAAATTTCAGGAATCGAAATTAACGTCATTAATTTTGTCCTTAACTGAAACTGAGAATTTAAAAATTGTTTCAAACAAGTTAACCATTCACTCATCTATAACTTGGGCATGAGTTTCCCTTCCTTATTTTATCACCTTTAAATTACTTACCTACTGTACCATCACTCTTGCAAGCCGTAAATATATTTGGAATTGTAGGATTCCACATGCTTTGAGTAACACAAACCCCAGGAGTTGTCGAAAGTCGTATTTCTTGAGTTATAACAGCTGTCTGCAAATCAATATTGTAATTGAGTACGAATTAAATCTTACTTAGATTTTACTTGTTTCATAAAAGAAGCGGTTTCGTAAATGAGAGCAAAGGGGGAGCCATTTTTCTCGACTACAACCGCCAGCTTTGTGCTGTCGCAATTTATTGATAGGTGTTTTGGGGGAGAAGGTAGTGTGATAATCCTGCGTGGATACTCATTCAACTCGACTTCTTTTTGTAAACTCTTCTCGATAGCGCTGATTTGGATCACTGCAAATATGTACAATAAGGAGTTGATAATCAGTAGCAAGTAGTATAAGTCACCTTGAAAATTGGGCGATGAGGTTCCGACAAAAATGAGCCCAAATCTGCTTGAATTTGCCAGTAAATGACATGGTGTGTTAAACGCTGCATTATCAGCGTTGGTGAATACGTTCAATCGGCAATGCAGTTTGAATTGAAAATCCTAAAATTGGTATAAGTTCTGATAACTTTCGCAAATGGTATACCTGAACATCAATGGGGTTTGGCGCTTGTTTAGCCATCTTCTTAGAGATTATTTCTTTAACAAATTCTAAAATCTTGACATAACGTTGCTAAAGGACACAGTAAAAATTAAAACACAGTTTTGCACAATTAATAGCACAATTTTAAATATTATGTTTGCGGTTTTGTTCAAGGCATAACTATTCACGAAAATCGTAACGTTCAAAACGCTAAAAAGTACAAATATTTCCAAATGAAAGATAGGTTAAGTTTCAGATGGGCGATGTTGCCATATTTTACCGCCAAGACTTTGTTAATGGGGCGCATTCCAGAACGGAAAACCCAAAAATATACTTCTTATTAGTGAAACAAAATACAAATTTTAATGGGGTCTATTGCTTTTACAAACAAATAAATTTTTATTTAATTTCGTCACGCATGCACAAACCCAGATATTAAACGCAGGCGTAGCCGCGTAGACCTAATGTCTGAATCTGAAGTGCCGCTGGATTCTCATTTCTCTTTTTAATATCTGACAAATAAAGGGACTTTGCAGTCATCTGCGCAGATATGAAGACTTTCTTTTTTTAAATTTTATTTACACTGCATGTTAAAAAGATGCAGCTTAAAACCGCTTTTACACGGGGATACTGTATGCGAGATACATGTATCCGAGGTTTGTCCTAAGGATTCATGTCAAGTACACTTCGCAGCTGCATTGAATTTATAAATTCAATGGCAGCTGCTCTTTCGCAGTGAGGTACTATTTCGGCGAAGTATATATTTTCGATGCAGTGGTGCCGTGGCGGGCACCCGGTTAATAAATCTGCCTATATTTTATTAGGTAACTTTAATTAATATAACGTATATGAATAATATCAAGTCAAAATAAATATTAATATAAACATTTAAAAAAAATCTAAAAAATTCCAAGGCGGTCCCAAGAAATTCTAAGACACTTTTAGTCTTTATTTAATAATGAAAAATGTGCCCAAAAAATTTTCAGCCACCTAGGACAATAGCGACAAAAGTTATAGCGCGTATAAGAACATCATGGACGTTATACGAGCCGATTTTTTAGTGTGTTTGGGACTTAGGGTATGCCCGTTTCAATTTTGCAAGAAATGTTAACAATTATCCCAGGATGGCGCATTCCTATCCTGCGATTAAGAAAAAAGGGACTTTTTGAACATAAACATATAACATGAAAATAACTACAAAGTTAATTTTCATAAATTTGAGAATAATTTTTAAGGTGATTGTAAGGTAATCTTCATAACATTTAAAAATCCTAAGATTCTTTGACATTACGCGACAAGCATAGTAGCCGTCAAAGCTGTAATGATTTTAGAACGTAATAACTGCATATGGCGTTTATTTCGGTGTGCACTCTGATTTTACCAGAACGTGACAACAATGCTCGCATTTCGAAGAAAGCTATAAATTTGACAATTACCAATATAACCTCAAATTTCCATAACAAGAAAGAAATAAAGAAATCCATATTTTAATCATTTGGAAACTAAACAAATTTTGAAAAGAGCAACAATGACCGTTGTGGAATTTTTTGGTTGCATCTTCTTGGCGTTCGGCCCTCCGTTAGCAATGTTCATATTAACAGTAGCCCACGATCCGGTGCGAATAATAATTCTAATAGCAGCTTCGTTTTTCTGGCTGCTGTCCTTACTAATATCGTCGTTGTGGTGGTTCGCTGTGGTTCCCTTAAGAGGTCAATTGGCGTTTGGATTAGTGTTCTCGGTGATATTTCAAGAAATCTTCCGATATTTGATTTATAAGATATTACGAAAGGCTGAAAACGGACTTAAACGAATTACGGATGACAGTATGCAACTGATTGAAAATAAGCACATATTGGCCTATGTTAGCGGTTTGGGCTTCGGTATAATAAGTGGAATGTTCTCGTTGGTGAACGTATTGGCCGATGCAATTGGACCTGCAACGATGGGATTGAAGTCTGGTACTCAAATGTTCTTTCTAGTCAGTTCTACAATAAGTTTGTCATTTATTTTATTTCATACGTTTTGGAGTGTGATATTTTTTAATGCTCTCGATAATGGAAACAAATTACAAGTGGTTGGTGTTATTGCATCGCATCTTGTAGTGTCATCACTGACTTTACTAAACCGATATCACATCTACTCGGCCGTCTTAATTCCGTTATATGTAATCTTAATTCTCACAATGTTTTGTGCCTTCAAAATAGCTGGAGGTACATTCGCGTCATTTAAAGCTTCATTCACTTTCTAATAATTACTTTAACTTATGTGTTTGTTAACCAATTTTTATACTATTTACTTATTTATGATTAAAATAACTATTATACTATTTTTGTTTTATTTTGCTCTGAAGACTTATGTAATTATTTTAGTACAATATAAACATCATGCCATTTAAATATATAATTCATTTATAATCAATCAGTTTTTCTTATGTATTTAATTGAAACCTCTGTTACAGTTAACAAACACACCACCATGTGACGACCTGCTCACCTCCATACCTACTACAGCAAACCTTTTAATGTCCTAAAACTAAATAATTTTTAACTTCAAGATGTAAGTAGTGTTTGCTATATTTGTGGGTATTTTACTTACTACTACAAAGTGAACATGCTGTGATATTTGCAGGGGTTTTGTTTAATTAAGATCACGAAAACTTCATATTTATTTTATTAGGAATTGAATAAATTCCGTAGACAGTAATTAATGGTACATGCTTACTCGATCTCGATTACAAATCTACTGTTAGTAATATTAACCTACTAGTGACACACCGAAAGTGGAATAATGCTTACTGCTATAATAAGCGTTTTCGCAAGAAAGTTAATGCAATTAAATTTAAATCAGTTCAATGCAATGATTATGAATCAACAATTATTTGAACTCAAAGTTTTGAAACCTTATGCACGTGTATCCTAATTTCGGCAATCACTAATTATTACATTACAATGCTAATGGATTTGACCAGCTGACAATAATAATGATTTTAAATTTTGTTTATCGAGCGTAATGCAGCACAGGAAAAACAAACTAATGCTGTGTATTGCAATATATGTTTATTTATACTACATTTATTATTGTTCAGCCATATTGTTGCTATTGTAAAATCTAATTAACATTTGTATAAGTAGAACCCTCTTGGTTTCCACAATGCTGAATATATATTGTGTTACATAGTATAGGCACAGACAACATATAGTATATGTTGTCTGTGGTATAGGTAAGTACCTACTACTACTATGTTGCTGTTTTCCAACACACAAGTTACAGAATATTTGTCAAATGACTTTCCCATCAATACCCATTCGGAATTTTATTTTCATAATTTCCCAATTGCTGCCACAGGATCAAACTGATTTTGTAATATAGGTACTTAGGTAGGTACCTACCACACGTTTTCAGAAATAAAAGACTGCAACCACAGTACTGCAACATTCAACTTGCTTTTCGTATAGATGTCATTTAACGATGCCATTAATTTAAATATAGATAGTACCTTAGGTATAGGTATATACCAAGATAGCGAAGTCTGGTAATAGTATATTGCCTGAGCACCAAGATTACATCCCCAGGTGCTTGCCTTTACCAACCGTGGTAAGTATGTTGCCATTACAGCATTGTTAACGATTTTACATGTACTTAAATTACCTAACCTACCAAAATCATCAAGAACACTTTTACAAACCCCCAGAGAAACAACAATTGCGAAAATGGGCAATGGCCATTATTGGCATAATGGACTCGAAAAGGGAATTGTTAACTTACTACCTAAGATTGATAGTTAACTAATTTAGAATTAAGTTTCAATTTGATGGGTTACCAATATACAACAGTACAAAAATGGAATTTTGGCCCATTTTGTGTTTAATAAACAATATGCGAAACTTGCATCCATTCGTAGTGGGCATTTATTGTGGTACCACCAAACCACCCAGTGTTCAGGGTTTTTTAACACCATTTGTAGAAGAAATAAAACCTCTTTTAAAGAATGGGATTTTCATTAATGGAATAAAATGCATTTAAAGGTGAGATGCTTCATTTGCGACACTCCAGCTCGTTCATTTGCAAAAGGTAAGGATACTAAGGTATAGGAAATAGCAGAATTTAAATTTTAATTGCAGGTGTTGTGAATTTCAATGCATATAACAGATGCACAAGATGTACGGTCATTGGAGAATACAATCATGAATCTCATCGTATGAGTTTTCCGCGCATTGATTTGAACGTAATTTGGCTCAAACACTTAAATTATGATTAAAAACACTACTATTAATAAACAAAAACAACGCTTCGCTTAACACTCGCGAGTTCAGAACTATTCGTCATGTTACAGATTAGCGCAGATGGATATTTCGATGCACGCAATTTGGTATGTTTCTATAGACGGTGTTCGAATCCGACCACCTCCAGAGAATCGCTACTAAAAAAAGTATGTGTAGGTGAAAACGATGGCGGTTGCCAACGGTATGAAACGCGCTAATAAAAAAAATGTGTATGGTAGGAACAAATAGGATCCGCAGAAACACCAATAATGAATTAATTTTATTTTTTTTCCTTTTTGATAAAAACAGATTTTGGCTGCAGTTTGGTCACAGTGTTAGCTGTCGTGACGTTATGACAGCGCATAATTTTAACTGACGATGCGCTTTTGCTGCTTGACATTCTAACCACCACTGCCAATCCAAATGGCTGAGGTGACGTCTTAGCAGCTTGATTATGACTCGCCATTTTGGCAGTAGGTACGTCTTCACATCGCTGCTACATTTCTTTCGCAGAAACTGCGCCAAACTATTTGGCTGCGAGTATAGCTGCAAATACGTACTGATGGCCATTATACAGCACGTTGTGTTACTTGTTCAGGTTACTGTATTGTAAAACAGTTCTGTGATTGAAGTTTTTACCACTATCGCTTTGCATTTTGATCAGTTTTATTTTAATTGAATGTACTCAATAATCTCGAATGAGCAAATGTTATGTCAAGGAGCACGATAATTTATTGCATTAATTGATTGATAATAAAACGCATTTCATTGTAAGGACTTTGTGTTTTGTTTATTAATTTTAGGCCTGGTTTTTCCACCTCTTAATACCTACTCTGAATAAATTCCATGGATACCATATTGTCGATACAATCATTGTCATGCTACTTTATTATCTACCGAATAAATGTATCGAGAGATGGAAAAAGAAAAACTGATCCGTTACGTATACAATTTAGAGGGTTGATTATATTTCACAATGAGCAATTTACAAAGGGAGGATTACTCCATTTTAAATCACATGTGCACAAAACATGATTTCAAAAACAAGTTCATGTAAAACAACGCATTGGTTGGGGACACAAGCAGGTAACAAATAAAATAAGGCAGCTGTATAACAGGTAACTTATTGCCGCATCCGTCCCGCTCCCGTTTCCGCGTTGGTTTGAGTGGACCTTTATTCAGTATCCTTATGGTATCGTTTTCTTAAAGGCTCGCAGTGAAGCATAAATTGTGACACATTGAAACTAAAGATAATATTCTTAGAAACGAAACAAACAAAAATCCTGTGTCAGTGTCATGTCCCGTTTCCTAGTTACAGTAGGGGTTTAAATATTTACTAGGAATGCGGTGACGTCACCGCTCCCACACGTAAGGGCTATTATACTTGCAGTTGCGTATTATCTATCTAGCGAGGTATTGTTGTACCACAGATTATCTGTGTTTGTACTAAAATGACACGGTGTTGTGCTTATAAATGTAGAAATTCTACTAATCAAACTGTAGTCTGTCCATAAATTTCCTAGTCGTGAGAAATCGCCCTCACGTTTTAAATCATGGGTAAAGAGGATAAATCGGGTTAAATTTGAACCGACTAAAAGCGCTGTAGTTTGTTCCGTACATTTTACCAGTAGAGCTTTCGAACCAGGCCCTGTTTTACAAAGTAAATTGACCGACTGCAAAATTAGAAATGTACTTAAAAAGACCGCGGTTCCTTCCTTGTATTTAAAAGGGGAAAAGCAAGCGTTTTCTAAACGCGAACGGAAAACAGGGACATATTCTAGAAAAAAAATGTTCCAAAACCCACTCGTGGGTATTGCCGCGTAACACAAAGTATTGAAACGACGCATCGTCACCAAAAGCACACAAAATGTCGAATCTGCATATTGAAGCACATCCACGTCCAGAGAAAGAGAGGAGTTATAAGTTATAAAGTTTCAAAGAAATATTACCATACATAAGAAAGTTGGCTATGAGCAGCCTGTGCAGTCACTGCGTATGCCCACATAATTTTTACTATGTGCGAAATGTTTGCCTTTACTAGAAGCGTCTGTGGTTAAAATTTCAAAGCAATATCTCCATAAATAAGAAAGTTGGCATTGCGCAGTCTGCGCAAAATATGGAGTTAAATGAAACTGATCGAATTGGGCAAATATAGACCATAACAGCTATCAATTAGCGAAAACCCGAAGTCTCTAGGTGGCCCAGGGGCTGAGATCTCGATGGAACGGACGGACGGACGGAAACACGAGCACATAAGCTTTACCTCAACTTCGTTGTGTTACGCTAAAAACAGTAGCTGAAGCTTTCCAAGACGCTGCGTCTACTAGAAGTGTAATAAGAAATACAGACATGTGTGAGGTTGTTATGGGAAACACAAGTATTTCTGAGGTAAATGAGTCTAATGTACCAATGATCGAGAAAATCACTGCCGTTAGAAATGAGTTTGGCGTGCAATGTGAACTAGGAAAAGAAATTTTAGGTGAAGTCGAACTAGACTAGAATTATGGATTAGACAACGACTAAAATGCTGTTACTGATTTATCTTGGAATTTATCTGAGGACGAATGTGAAAGTAGTGACGACGCTGACGAAGTGTTTGAAAAAAATTTATCAAAAGGTCATCAAAATCTCTTTCTTCATTTTCTTGTCGCTCACGAGTAACTTCATCTCTTAAAAGGTTCAAACTGATAAGGGTTAATTCCTTCCATAATTTTTTTGTAAGAAGCACAAACTTGAAACTTCAGTTTAACAAAAAGATCGATTAAAATCGCTGCGCATTCACGACTGCAGAGTTGTAAAAAGTGCGCTATGTATTGTAGGACCTGCGTATTCAACAGGGAGCGGTGACGTCACCGAATCGGTCGACGGAATTTTAAACGTGTGTTACGAGCGATCTACTGAACGTAGAAAGCCCGGATTTTTTTTTGTACTTGTTTTTGTCGGGATAACTATTTATTGTTTTTTTCTTGTAAATTTAAATTTTTTACTTCACGGGGCCTTTTTAAGTCAAAAACCGATACATTCTCAATGCCGTAAGGAAAAGCTGAAAACGAGACTGAAAAGCTATTGGGGAGAATCATGCTTGTCAAACTTTCATGTCAAAGGTAAACGCCTGAACCGATTGGAACCAAATTTGGTACATACTTATATAGACATAAAGGATAGAATCGCGCATGCGCAGGTGTGCGGGTGGTATCTATGCTTGCCACGGCAATTTTTTATAGTGAAGATACATATATGCCATCGCGGACTTGTTTGTAGGAAATTTAAAATTTCTAGAATTTATCTTTTATAACTTTTTTGTATTTCTTTTTGTTTTCTTAGCGTTTGTAAAAAAATGTACACACATCTTAATTATGAACTTTTAATAAACTTTTTAGTTAAAAAAGAATCTGGCGTAGGTATGACTCGAACCCTTGACCTACATCTAGTTATAATTTCAGGTCCTTTTGGGGGTTCCGGTTGGGTTGATCGAAGCGTTGTAAAACTGTCGTTATTTTTTTGAAATTCTGCTCAAAGCGCAAGGGAAATATGCGAAAATGGGAAATGAAAAAAACGATAAGTTCTTATTTTTGTTTTTATTATTACTTATTATCGAGCTCCTTGCGAGTATATATAATTTGGTGTCTGTCCGTCTGCCTGTTATCACGATATCTCGAATACGATGAAATTTTGCAGATGGATTCTTTATCAAATTTGTAGATCAGAGTTCGTGAATTGGCACTGTAGCCCAAAAAATAAGGAAGGCCCTTTTGACATCTCCGTTAGTTATGAACTGAATTGTATGAAATTCAATATGGGCATAGCTTTAGCAATATAATACGTAAAAGTTGAGTCTAATCGATTCAAAATGCATAGTGCTCTTTTGATATCTCGGCTATTTATGAACCGAATTGCAAACTTTTTTAAATTTATAAATGCATTTAAATGACATTTGATACATATGCACTTGGAATAAAAGCAAATGTAACGCCATTTTCAAATTTTTTTTTTGCGCACGCGCAGTGCCAACTTTCTTATTTATTTATTTATGAACATAATAGGTTACCCCAATAACAATGTTCATGTATTGTTAATAAAAAAAAACTATTAGAAAACATAAAGAATATAAAAAATATATGTTAAGAGTATTAAAATAAAAAAAACAAAAGAAATAAAAAAGAAAAAAAATGCTGTGAACAATTTTTTACAGTCCTTAGATATTGTCACACGATCTTTCAAACTGTCTTAGGGACATATAAAAAATATCTATGGTGTTCTTCCATAAACGCACACTATTATAGAAGTCATTTTTGTAAAATTAGACATATATGCACTTGAAATAAAAGCAACTCTAACACCAGGTTCAATTTGGTTTTGCACATACTATAGCCATACCCAAGAGCTCGTTTGCTATATTTTTTACACGGTTATTTTTACCCATACTAATAATACACTATCAGAAAGGGCGCGAAGCAAAGCCCTATAATTCATCAAAAGTACGGTTTGGGCTGGATGTCATTTCACTCAACAAAACCAAGTGTACTCTATGTAAAAACATCCGATGAATCCGAAAATCATAATCCCCTGGCCGGAAACTCCCGAAATATATTGTTATACACAAAAAATGAAGAAAAAATTGCAATTGACTGCAATTATCTCGTTAACTATTGCCCCGAGGGAAAAAATGAAGAGAAGTGATATTTTTTATGAACTTTTCCATTTTTTTTCCAGTGAGGTATTCAAGTGAATTCTAGAATCGAATTGTCTATGATATACATTTCGTATGGAACGTTCATTTTTAATTGTTATTGTTTTTTTATGGAGAAATATAAAAAACGCATTTCCGAAAATTTGCAGAAAAAAGCATAGATTTTTTAATTTGTGTTTTTAATTAATCAATGACTATGATACCTACGGTGATCGGGTGATCGGTTGCCGTATTGTTCTGTTATCAAGCTACGGATAATATAAAAGATAGGATGAATTTTGCTTTTAGTAACAAATTGTTAATTTTCGGGATTACTTTTTTTATATCTTTCCATAAAAAAACAATAACTTTTTTCTATTTCGGTGTCACAATGATGATTTTGTACAACTGTTTTCGGCTGAAAACAGTTGTACAAAGACAGTGATTATAGTCGTTTTTTTTGGTAACTCATCTCTTAAGTTGGCAGTTACTAGTTAGTACAAGTAGGTACTTCGTTGGGTACTTCCATGTTTGAACTTCAAAATGTCAGTCTTACTACGCTGCCAATCTAAAACTTAACGGCATAAAAAGTGTTCCCAACATAAAACATGTTAGTTCTAACGTTCCCTATAGTTTCTGATAATAGCCAGGTTGCGGACAGCATTTTCCGTTATGTTAGACGGCCATTTTTCCTTATAATATAAGTTTATAAGTATAAAACATTTTTATAGCAAAGTTAAGTTGCGGTGTGTGCTGAGCGTGTTCAATTTTGCTTATAAGTTTGAAGGAGTCTTAACCTCACTTTTATTTTACATTGTGTTAAAATGTCCAAAGTTGGTGAAAATGAACTCCTTTTTTTAGAAGTTGATGGCATTGAAAGTATCTTTATTTATAAAGCCTTCCTTCCTACTATGCTCTTAGACAAAAAGAAAAGAACTACCGCCAACATAAACACTGCACAATTGTAGGTTAGCAGGAAAATGTTATTTTTATGAGTGATTACCAGAGACATGGAAAGTCTCTGGTGATTACGTACTGCGCAGTGACACATTATAAGAACTTCATTTTCATTGGTTCCGCTATTTATAAATATATCGTACAAAAAGCCCTCATACCGTAAATTATTTCTACAAAAATTTATATTTCTTATGTTATAAGAAATTATGGCCGTTTAACATAACGGAAAATGCTGTCCGCAACCTGGCTAATGATTTTTTCAATTAAATTAAAGCACCGAAATAGAAAAAATAGTATGAAAAACGCGTGTTACAATGCTTTATTGTAATACTCCTATCTTGCGGACACTCGTGCCTACGCTTCGCGTCGCCACTCGTGCCACAAGATAGTCGTATTACAATAGGTCGCATTGTAACACTTGTCTTTCAATATACTATTGATAATGAACGTTCCATACCAACTGTATCTTATA
The DNA here is from genome assembly GCF_008802855.1 of Photinus pyralis. NCBI lineage: Eukaryota > Metazoa > Arthropoda > Insecta > Coleoptera > Lampyridae > Photinus > Photinus pyralis. The sequence continues at coordinate 22,048,915 of NW_022170596.1, read as the reverse complement.
GAAAATTCGATTCTAAACAAATTCATTTCTCTTCATTTTCCCTCAGAGCAATAGATAACGAGATAATTGAAGTGAAATACAAAAAAGACGAAATTTTCCCATTCTTTCTTCGTTTTTTATGTTTTATAACAATTATACAGGGTCCTATAACCTGGTAAAAAATAGCAAAAAATCTTTTGTGCAAATGTCCACTATAGAAGGTTATGCATCTACAGAAATTATTTTTGAATGTACAGAGTGTCTCATGTTTACGGTGTCAATACACAGCTGATTTTTTAAATGGAACAGCCTGTTTATTTTTAGGTAATTCGATGTCATTTTTTAACCTCTGCAGGCCAAATTATTAATTTTTTTCCGAATAATTCTCTATAAACCAGCCCTACTTTGATAAATCGTAGCGACCTTGATTTTAAAGTTAAGAAATAGAAACAATAATTTTAATCTGAATAAAAGGCAACACTTTGGTAAGGAGAACGTTGAATTTAATGATACAGAGTGTTTACAAAAAAATTGGAAAATTTCTAGATTTCAAAGTGCTATAACCATTTGTATTCAAATGGAACTATAAACTATTTTGTTTCTCTATTCGATGGTTGTTGTGCGCTCTTCAATTCTTAGAAGGGATATCCTGTGCCTGAACCCCGTAGTTTTTAAGTTATTCAATATTTTTCACTAAACAGTTACACATTAATGAATTACATGTTTATAAACAGGAGTAAACCGTGATAATAAAAAACCAAAGAATAAATTAATAGTTTGCTGCAAGTGTAGGTACTCATTATTTCCTAGTAAAATAAGATTTTGTAAAAAGACTAGTTCGAAATTCGCCTTTTTAATTAATTTTATTTTACTACGAAATAGGGAGCACATTACTTGCAGCAGATAATTTACTTGTGACACTTGCTTACTGAAATTCTTTTGTTTTCTATATTATTACGGCTTACTTGATCCTGTTTATAAACATGTAATTCATTACCTATTGTTTTGTGAAAAATATTGAATAACCTAAAAACTAGGGGGTTTAGGTACAGGACACCCCTTATAAAAATTGAATAGCACACAAAACGCTATCGAATAGAGAAATAAATTAAACAAATATAGCAAACGAGCTCCTGTGTATGGCTATAGCATGTGCAAAACCAAATTTTAAACCTGATGTTAGTTTTGCTTTTATTTAAAGTGTATATGTATGAAATTTCATTTGAATGCCTCCATAAATAAGAAAGTTGGCACTGCGCATGCGCAAAACCAAATTTTAAACTTGTGTTAAATTTTCTTTTATTCCAAGTGGCTATGTATCAAATTTCATTTAAATCCCTCCATAAATGAGAAAGTTGGCACTGCGCATGCGCAAAACCAAATTTTGAAAACTGGCGTTAAATTTGTTTTTATTCCAAGTGGCTATGTATCAAATTTCATGTAAATACCTTCATAAATAAGAAGGTTTGTAATTCGGTCTGTAAATGGTCGAGATACGCAAAATGGCACTGTGAATGCTGATCGATTAGGCTCAACTTTTGGAATTGTGTTTAATATGGCTAAAGCAATGCGCATATTGAATTTCATGCAATTCGGTTCATAACTAACGAAGATGTCAAAAGGGCCTACTTTATTTTTTGGGCTACATTGCCAATTCACGAACTCCGATCTACAAATTTGGTAAAGACTCCACCTGCAAAATTTCATCGTAATCGGTCCATTCGTTTATGAGTTATCGTGCTAACGGACGGACGGACGGACACCGCAAAACTATAAACTCGCTAGGAGCTCGTTAATAAAATAGTGGTAGGAAAACATTGAAGCGTGCGTACCATAAAATAGCTCGCAACCTTTGAATTTAATAGATTCAGTCACAAAACGAAAGGTACCCATACCCCACATTACTTGCAAACGCTGTGAAAACGGAACTTCGTACAGAAAAACTCGTATAACATAGGTCAATTGTAGAGAATTTAATTTCCTACAAAAAAGTCCAAAAAAATAACGAAGCGCAAGGCTAAGATTTGAGAACAATTTGCGCACTGTAAATTTCCCTATGGCCCATTTTAAATAACTCAACGCCTTTACATTGCGTTGTGCTAGGTGTGTACTTTCTATGGCCCATCTTTAAAAAAACACCCTGTATGTACTAAACATTCGCAATTCGCACGTGTCGGTGCGAAAACCTAACCTAAAAAGTAAATAGTTCGAATGAAAATATTTAGGTTTGTATTAACTTTATTTTCAACTAAAAACATTTATTTTCATGCCCACTTATAGTATTTTTCGTTGGTATTTCAACCTACATTTAAAAAATACGATGCCAACAACAAACAGTGGTGTTAACCTTCCGAAATGTGTTCGAAACATGACCATTCTAGACAAATCAAAGTTCGATACGGATATAACAGTACCGATTATTCACCTACGTCAAGCGCATGTATCGGATGTAATGCCCTACCTTAAAAAATACGGCCTCCGAATTAGACATCTAAAACCGCTACAAACATGCACTGATAACAATCAAAAGTATATGCTGCTAAATCGTAACATTCAAACCTATTCTGCAATGGACGAGTGTGATCGAGAGGGTTTAAAAAAACACTCGATAACCGAAGAGAATTTTGACACTGTTAACTTGCGATTAACGTACGATAATTTTCATGCTGACGAAATTTTTAGAGCCATTCTTCCGGAGAACCAGGACGGTTTCTCTAGCTTTTCACAAGTGGGTCACATCATCCATTTGAATCTTCGTGAACACTTGTTACCATTTAAAAGTATTATTGGTGAAGTTTTGTTGGAAAAGACGCCGAGAACTCGTACTGTTGTAAATAAAGTAGATATGATTGAGAATACGTATCGTAACTTTCAAATGGAAATTATTTGTGGCGATCCGGATATGACGGTTCAATTAAAGGAGAATCGGTGCCAGTTTGAATTTGATTTCTCTCAAGTGTATTGGAATCCTCGATTAAGCACGGAACACGAGCGAATTGTGGATAGTTTAAGTAAAGATGATGTTGTGTTTGATGTTTTCGCTGGGGTGGGTCCATTTTCTATTCCGGCTGCGAAAAAAGGATGTATTGTTTACGCAAATGATTTAAATCCCGAATCTTACAAGTGGCTTTTGCATAATGCGAGAAAAAATAAAGTTAATCTCAGTGCGTATAACAAAGACGGTCGAGATTTTATTAGAGAAGACTTAAAAGATCAATTAATTAAATACGTTAATAAACAAAATATTACAATCATAATGAATTTACCCGCACTAGCTGTAGAGTTTTTGGGTGGCTTTTTAAAACTGTACGATGGGAACGAGATTGGAGATTTGCATAAACCTCCAATTCTTCATGTTTATTGCTTTACAAAAGGAGAGGATGTGACCGGTATTGCAAAAAAATTGATAACTGAACAATTTAAGTTTGATGTTGAAGATAAAATTTTAAATATATTCAGAGTTCGTACTGTCAGTAATTTCAAAGAAATGGTTCGAGTCACTATTAAACTAGATAAAGAGATTTTAACTAATGAGAATGTCAAAAGAAGCTGTTCCCCTTCTCTAGACAATGCCTCGAAAAAAAGTGTGTACTTAATTGTAGTCATTCTCCATTTAAAACCTAATTTCTTACAGGTCGTCATGGGAAAGAAGAACAAAACGAAACAAATAAAGAATGTGATTAAGGTGGTCGGTGGTAGGAGTGGAAAATCAAAAAATAAGGCAAAACCTGTTAGTGGACACCTTAAGCGGGTAATTGCTTGATTAATCCATTACTTTAATTACTTACCATTATTTTTTCAGATCAATTTTCAAAATAAATCTAAAATATTAGAGATTGATAAACACTTGGTCGAATTTCATGACAGACTACAAAAAAATTCGTCAACAGAAGCCAAAACTTCTGAGCCTGTAAAAAAATTGGAGGAAGACATCTCTAAGAACGTTGAAGACTTTGTTAACCTCGAAAGAGCTTCAGAAGAAACGATTGTTGAATTAGAGGATATGCAATTATAATAGACAATTAAATATAATAATGTACATTGTTCTAATTTTGTTAATTATTCCTTACGCATAACTTTTGATGTATAGTTAATAATAATATTCTTGAAAATTCTGGTCGTTTTGGATTCTATATATATCTCAATGGTATGGGTTTTTTAATCTTCTGCTGTGCATTTTTTTAATATTCTACTCTCTCATATTCAGATTTTTGTTAAAAAGTACAATTAAAAATCAGGTTTCAAAATCCCTTTTGGCCGGGCCCCGGGGCAAATGCCCCTGCTGAACCCCCTTATCGACGCCCCTGAGTGGTTATGATACTGGCCCTAAGCCTCGAAACAGTGCTGTCACAATTTTTAAACGTTAGTCTGTATATGAAGGAAAGTGTCCTGTCACTGTCCAATGATTTTTTAGCAAAAAAAAGTTTGGTAATTTGATCATTATACATAAAAATGGGTAAGTGATCCTTGACCTTGAATAGTTTTCATTTGATTGTTTAAAACTCATTTAGATTGATTAGCGACTTTGTGTATGAATCTCATTTTTTTGAATGTCTGTAACTGTTTCGTATGTGCAGAGGTAAATGCCGGAGTGTTAAAATTACTTAGCGGCATTCATCTCGAAATACAATTTATTTAGTCTAAGCTTACCGTATCCAGGACCTTCAGATACCTTCTGGACTGGAGAAGGTCCGGCTAATTAACAATATATTTCATGTACTTTATTATGTAAGAAACTACGGAATAATATTTTTCATAAATGGGAAAGGAGTGGAGTTGATTTTAAATCTGTTTGAGCTGACCACGTTTGAACATATTGTAACGGAAACGCTCCAGACATGACGTCGCCTTTGGCGCTCTGGAATTTTCTAGACGCGCGATGGTGGGGATCTTTGCAGCGTGTCTGGTAAATGCGCGAATGTTCTGGACTTACATTGCTTGCGTGTATAAATGGTTGCGGACCGAACATCGCGGCAGTCTACTATCGAACGAGATCGAGTACGTATGAAACATCGAGCGCGGAAATATAAATTGCGAAGTGTGTGATATAAATAATCGATATAAATTGTACGGATTTTATAATGTTTTAGTTTTGTTTAATAAATATTGATATAAATCGAACCCGAATTTATAAATCACGTTACAATATCAAATGTTGTATAAAATTAATGTCAGATTTAAGTTATGCAAATGCAAGTGTCACTTCCTCGGATGGTTAATTTTTGTATAAGTATTATACCTGTGATGTAAAATGTGGCGTTTAGCGGTTTCCACAGTTGCCTTTCTTGCTCCAGATTTTCCCCCTATATTTATCCTCTGTGAATGGCACTTCTTTGGCTTTTAATGCATTTCTGTCTAAATTTGTAGGAAGCAGAGCACCCTGTGAAGAGTGGAGCACAAACTCACGATTCTAATCGCTTACCTATTTTCTTTCAATTATGAAGCTGTAATTTGTACATAACATTCCCCATTTGTTTTATATCACTAGTTTAATTAATAATCAGCAGTAAGCAGTACCAGGTAAAAAAACTAATTATTTTTCGTATTTAAGGAATCATATTTATAACCTCACTTTTGACTTTCACATCTAATAAACCAGCTTATTTCTTATTATAGTGATAATATGGAGTTGTTTGTTTGTGTCGCTACCATTTATTAACACTGCCCCTCCCCCCCACCACAGTGTGTACTGTTCTAATTTTTTTTAGTGCAAGTTATGTACTCATTTGTGCCGCAGAAATTGTTATTCGATGGGGTGGGGGAGTTAATGACGCCTTTTTGCATTTCTTGAAGGTATTGCACTGTTATGATATGATTTTTAATAGTTAATTATTAATACTTTTTATTTATTGATATTTATAATATATTTGTGATATTTATTTAAAAAAATCAAAAGTACCAATGACAGTACTTTAATATCATACCATCCTGGATAACCTCCTCTGCATATTAAAAGAATCTCCAGCCGGTGTTTAAGATTCACACAAAAACTAGTTAATATACACAAATATATTTCTTATAAATTATTAGAACAATGTGAAAATGATTCACTACTATTTTATATTTATACTTTACATGATGTTGTAGGAGCCTTTGGAAATGAGTTAAAATAATACTAATACAAAAATTACAAAATGGCGCAATTACTCAGTTAATAACTCATCATCAATGTTGATGTCCTGTAAAAGAACAACACAAATATACTGTTATTGCTTTTTGTAAAAATAACTTACGGAAGTGTCAATGTTATCATCTAAATTCATTCCTTCTAAATCAAAGTCTAAATCGTCGTCTTCAGGTGGAACCGCTGATGATGGAACTTTTGTGGACGAGGGTACATCTAAGAGTATGCCGGTGGGAACCGCATCAGACTTTTGCAATTCTAACGGTTTTTCTGCAACACTAAATTTTGTTCCTTGCATTAGAATTTATGGTGGATCCATCATTGTTTGGGATGTTAATTTGAAGAATTAGAACTTCTGTTACATATGTTAATTTTATGTGTCGCAAAACTTTTTTTATCGTTTTTGAGTTTGCCCTTTTTAAAATTATAAATTTTTTAAAGGAAAATTATGCATATCCAAATGCGTGACAACGGATCAAACATTCGTCCTTGAAAGTCAAAAGTTTTCCAGTGTTGGAGAAAATTAGGGTTTAATTTTAGATTTGAGGTGTTTGTAATTGTTTTTTAAAAATTTTATCATGTGTTCATGAAATTTTAAGTCTCTTGTAATTTGGGCAAGCCGAGTGTTCATTTGTAAAACAAAAAGTTTAAAGGAATTACATTTTGTTTTCAAACCTAATTTATATAATCTTATTGTGAGTAAAGCTTTTCTCTTAAAAATATTTGGTTTTGATACTACAAGTTTTCTGTAACAGCAGCATAGTTACAGTGAGAAACGTCTTAGAAGTTATACAAACCTTTTTAAGCCATCACCAAAAGTAAACAGACCACTGGCAACCGCCGCTTTCATTTCTTCAATGGGATTTCGTTTCCGATTTGGAACTGTGCTCGCTGCCGCCACCGAAGGCGCAAAGGTGGAATATTCCTTTTCGAGGAATCTTTGCGTCGCAATGGCTTCGTCGAGACCAGGAAATAGATTTTCGTACTGCTCTGGATCGGCGAGACTTTGCCCCGCCTTCTGGTTTATAACCGATAACTTCTGACGCCAAAGCTTGACCACCCTGGAGATCTGATCGGGTAAATAAGATCTAGCGAAAAATGCGGCTTCTGGGACGCGATCCGTCGAGATTAAAATGTCTAAACACTTGTGTAGGTCAGCCAACATGAAGTAAGCCAAGAAGGCGATGTTGTGCTTGTTAGTGGAGGCAGTAGTTTCGGCTAAATAACGCATGAGGTCGACGTCACCGGAGCTGCTTGCCATTAGCAACAGTCCTCCATAATCCTGAGCTTTCTTCATGCAGTCCTTCGCGAGTGTTAAATTATTTAATGAAATGGCCAACTCGCCCAGTTGATTCCACTTCTGTGGGTTGTTAGCTTCTATTGCAAGACTTTCGGCAGTTTTAACGTCTTTTAAGCTGACAGCTAACTCAAAGCGATGTTCGGGATCTGTACTGACCGCCAGAGCCTGTTGCTTAAAACCTTGCTTTTCCAAAAAGTGGGCGACTCGGGTACGGTGTTCTTTGGGAATGGAATGTAGAACTCGGTCGGCAGTAGCAAAATCTTGCCGCATAACGGCCGTTTGATATTCCAGCATTGATAGAAGTAGTTGATAACTTACAACACCCAATTCTTTATCTATTAAATACAAGCGGTCTTCACGCGGAACATAACCCAACAAATACAGCGGTCGATCTAAGTGAGCCACAGTGACTAGCTCTCCACCCACGTAGTAATTGATGCGATTAACCGAATTGGTATAGATGAAGCAATCTCCAACCCACAAACCCGTACGAACCGATTCGTTAATTTCCCCTAAAACGTTAAAGGCAGCTTCAACACCGTCTTCCGCTGATTCCCCGGCTTCACGAGCTTTTGTAACTTCTTCAGAGTCATAGCTCAATATATAAAAACTGTCCTCCGTAGCTATGCACACTAAACGACCACTGTCAGACCAATAAACGGACCGCGGTTGTATTTCAATACGACGAATCAGCACAGTTGTCTCCCAATCGTAAAAGGTCAACCCGGAAACCGACTTAACTCCCAAAAGCCAACCACCGAAAATACCTTCGGCACCGAAATCAGGTTTAAAGCTTTTCTTTTCCTTAAAGTTCTTAAAAATGCGCACAGTCGAACCCGCCTCCCTTATCGCGTACTCACTCGAATCTTGACCCCACACAAACTCCTGGGCACTGCCAAACGCTTTATTTCTCAGCGCCATCGCAGTGTAAATTATATACTCCCCTGAAACAAAATAGTATCATAACAAGTCGCAGGTCGATTTCGCTGACCCCGCCCATTTAACATTTTGTTATAAAACTAATTATGTTCGCTTGGGCGATCATGATACAACAGTTTGGACATGTCTATATGAGGCGCCGTTTGTACCATAATTATTTCTCACGAATATATAAATAAAATAAATATATCAAGAACTTTTATATATTTGCATTCAAAGTTTTAAATATATAAGAAATTAAGTTTTATATATCTGCAGGATAGCGTCGATGAAATATATAAAACTTCAGCTTCGTACGCCTATCACTAGTGGCGCTAGAGTAGCCTGAAATTTGGCAACACCGACCAGAGTTTGTTTGAATTTGAACAGCTGATCTGCTACTTTTGTTTACATTCGTATTTCGGTTAAATATACACATTTCAGCAACTTCAATCTGGCAATGTATGAATTTTATTCGAGTCTGTAAATTAGCACATATTTATAAAATAATTATATTGTTTTGGTTTGCGTTCATCACCTACTGTATTCAGATAATAGTAATTATCGCACGCCCAAATGTATTAATTTGTACACTATATTCTGTTATTGATATCTGTCGCTTAACGAAAGGTGCAGACCCAGTTTGTTTATCTTATTAGTAAAGTTTAAATTGCACAACACTATGATAATAGAATTGTAAAACTACAATGTGTTGACGAAAGTTGTGTATTTGACGTAATGAAGTTTGTTGTTTAATTATCGTTACCTCAGTTCCGTATTCATTTTTTACAACACTTACAGTTCATTTCAATTTTCCCTGGCAGTCTATGAGATCAAATTGAATTTGTATAGAACAGTACAAACAATACTTTCCAGGGGCTAAGAAGATATAGGTTACTAGTGCATGCATTTGTTACACTTTAATTATATGAACCGGTTTGCAAGTTTGAAAATTTACTATAAAAATAAAATAGTGATAGGTTGCTTGTTAGAAGTACACGAAATAGAAACGGCGGCGTGAAAACTAGCAAATCAGACATTCGACAGTTTTCTTTCTTAATTCAATAATACATAATAATTATACCTATGTATAATGTAATGTTAATGTAATTTTCATGTCGAATGATTCAAAATGCATAAACCTATGCGAGCTATTCCGCCAATATGGATTTGTCCAAACAATTTTTACTCCGACACGCGATAAAAATTGCATCGATAATATTTTTATAAATTTCGCAACCAACGACTTTACAACGAATACAATAGAAAGCGGCCTTTCTGACCACCTAGGACAAAGTATAAAAATTAAAACTAAACCCACGGATAAAGGTGCGGAGTACACTACAACTACACATCGTCCTTTCTCTCTAACTGGATACCAAAAGTTTTTCGAATTGCTTAGTAACATCGAGTGGAAACAAGCACTTAATCAATGTGGAAGCGACCCTTTCTCGACGTTTTTTAAGGAATTTCATAATGCTTTCTTATTATGCTTTCCTATAAAGAAACTTCATCGCAGACTAGGAGACAGCAGTCCAAACTGGTTTAATGGACATTTACGAAAGTTGCGGGATAAACTTCAATTTTTCACTGATTTATACAAACAGTTTCGCACTAATAATCTGAAACAAATAAAAAGTGAGATATACAAAACCTATGTGAAAGAAATTAGGGCAGCAAAAATTAAGGCCAACGACTTATACGTAAAAAACTCAGGTAACAAACCAAAAGCAATGTGGTCCCTTATAAACTCCCACAGAGTAATCGGCAGCAACAAAGCAACTATGATAACTGCGGACAACTTCGTAAACTTTTTTTCGAACACTGCAGTTAAGCCCATCAATAGTCATCTAACCTGCAGCACTGATCCTTTAAGATTCAATACCACATCTGCAAGCTCAAAACAACAATTTCAATTTGCCAATGTATCACAAATCGAAATTCGTGATGCTATCCGCAAAATTAGAATTAGCAAATGCAGAGATATATATGGACTAAACGCAAAATTTCTTAAAACCAACATCAACCTGATAGTACCACCCTTAACGATAGCAGTGAACTCCATGATAAGCTCCGGAGTCTTTCCTGATCTCCTTAAAGCTGCTGTGGTGATTCCTATCCACAAAAAAGGGGAGGTAGAAGATATGAATAATTACAGACCCATTTCTATACTACCAACCTTTTCAAAGGTCGTAGAAAACATACTGTATACACAAATGGTAGCTTTTTTTGAGAATAATAAACTCTTATACGAAAGACAATTTGGGTTCAGAAAAGGACGTGGAACATCAAACGCCATCATAGAGTTCACGCAATCTACGCTGCAGGGATTTGAAAGTGGTGTACACTCTGTTGCCGCCTTCATTGACATGTCCAAAGCATTTGATAGTGTGAATCACACAATATTAACGAATAAACTAAGACATTTCTATAATTTCACTCCGAACAGCTGTTCGCTAATAGCCTCATATTTAACCAACAGAACGCAGTGTGTATTATACAACAATACTATATCTAAGAGTACCGACATAACCAATGGAGTGCCGCAGGGGTCGATCCTGGGACCGCTACTGTTCCTTGCCTACATAAATGACCTGCCATCTTGTCTACCAAAAAATGTCACGTGCATACTATATGCCGACGACGTAACAGTTCTGACTTCTGATAGGGATCTCAGGACCGCTGTAACAACCTCTAATAACACGGTTCACTTAATTAACGAATGGTGCCAAAGTAATCAACTACGTGTTAACTGTGATAAGACCGCGTTAATGCATTTCACCTTAAAAACTGCGTGTGACCATGTACCATCTAATTTTGTTTCAAGTGCAAAGTTTTTGGGCTGCGTTGTAGATAGAACGCTGAGCTTTAAAGAACACTGTGCTACCATTTGTAAAAAATTGTGCAACGGAATTTTTCTCATGCGTAAGCTTGTGAACAATGCTTCTCTAAATATTGTTAAAGCTGCCTACCACTGTCTGATCCAAACTGCCCTACAATACGCAATTACGGTGTGGGGCCACTGTTGCTCGTGGCCAAAAATTTTCAAATTACAACGCAGGGCTATACGAGTAATTCATGGACTAAGTTTCAGAGAAGATTGTCGTGATTCTTTTGTCAAGTTAAATATTCTAACTTTCCCTTGTTTATTTATTCTCGAAGCAGTTTGCTACATTAAGAAAAATGTAATCAATTTTTCTCTAAGTAGCGATAACCATCAGTATGAAACTCGCTTCAGAGCGAACATCTACACCCACTTCTGTCGTCTGCGAACAACCCAAAACGGTGCTGTCTGGCAGTCTCAGCACCTATACAACTGCATCCCGGAAGCCGTCAGGAAACTCCCAATGCGAAGATTCAAAGAGGTAGTAAAGTCTTTTTTACTCAAAAAGGCTTTCTACTCCCTCGACGAATTTACAACGAGCACCAGTAAAGGACACTTTCAGCTCTGAACTCACTCGTGCACACTTTTTAATATGTATTGTGCTATATATATTATATGTTATTATATAATATGTTTGCTCGAACTGTTTGTGGTAGTATGTATGTTTTTGTATTAGTAATGTCTTATACCTATATCTTTTTCTACAATGACCAATGTAAGTGCTCCGCACATTAACATGATAAATATATTATTATTATATATTATTATTATTAATATTCGAAATGTAAACAGAAGTAGCAGATCAGTTGTTCAAATGAAACAAACGCTGGTTGCTGTTGCCGAGTTTGAGATTACTGCAGCGCCACCAGTGATAGATACATGAAGCTGAAGTTTTATATATTTCATCGATGCTATCCCGCAGACATATAAAACTTAATTTGTATATATTTAAAACTTTTAATGTAAATATATAAAAGTTCTAGATATACAGTGTGTCCCAGATCGGGTGGGATTGATTGGGTAACTTTCTTATTATTAAAGATAGAGAATTGGTTAAATGGACAATGTTTTGCAGTTTAGATGCTTATTTAAAATTTCCTTGTGGAAATTCAAAATGTCGAATAGGTTCGACGTAAATTAAAAAAAACTAAAATTGGTCATTTCCTTTAATGTCTTATATCATCGAAAGTACAAGAGATATAAAAAAAAGTTTTATATAAAAGTTACTGCCTTAATACGCCTAATTTAGAATTGATGTCAAAAAAAATTCAAGGCTACCTTTGAGGAACATTTACCAACTTCCTAAAGTTAAATAGGCGCCATATTGGATGTTTAGATTATTTGATAGATTTTTTAATTCTCTTTTCAACGAGCTATCATAGCATAAGATTGAAAATAAGATAGCAATTATATGAACGGTTTTTATATTTTAATCAAGTAGGCTATGATGAATTAAAAAAAAAACAAAACAAAATCTATTGGAGGCAACAAAACGATGAAAGTAAATACATCAGATGTTTAAAATATCAGGGGTGCACTCATGGAAGGGGGGTTTGGGCGTTATAACTCCCTCCACAATTTTAATATAAGTACGCGTAAAAAAATTTTGACTTTTATGACGTCACTTATTGACTATCATATTATCCATACTTACATACCTACAAAATGCTGGTATAACTACAAACTAACCTCTCGAAAAAATGCCATGGCATTATCCAGTTAAACACATTTCAAGACAATTCGATTTACTTTACACAATGTATTACCGTTGATGCATTGTCCCAGGTCACATTTTGTAGGTGGTTTATTCGTAAGAATATCGAAACTAACTGCAGTTTTACGAGTCCGAGCATATGGACAGATGAGTCTTATTTTTCTAAGTGTTCAAATCAACATAATGAACAGTACTCGTTACAGGAAAACCTACATGTTGTAATTTGACTCCGACATCAAGTAAGGTTTTAAATTAATGTATTTTTTTCACTACTAGCGTCTGATGACATGATTATTAACCTTTTTTCCACTTGTAAAGTAGGCTTTCTCGGCATTTGTTCAAAGTGGTTAATAATGTGGACATTATTAACTAGTAGTCAATAATGAGAACTGTCACGCTATCACTTTTAGAAAACACAACCCGAAATTTCGCTCAATAAACGTTTGGACAAGTCCTCTAAAATGAATAATTGCCACCATCAGCCATTTCCAGAGAAATTACATACCTAAAATTATCACATTTTGAAAAAATTCGAACGAAATTACTCTTTGCAAATATCTCAATGACAGAACAAAATACGGCCTGTTTGACTTGTACTTCTACGTACTTGATTGACATGTTAAATTAATAAACAAAAAATTCTGTCCAACCGTTCACTTTCTTATCAATATAATATGTTAATTTAGAGGACTTCAAGTGCTAGTAGTGAAAAAATAGTATATATACCACGCTAGAGAAGTATATTATTGCCTTCGCACCTTACACCCCTCGGCGCAAGCGCCTCGAGATGTAATCTTGGTGCTCAGGCAATAATACTGTACTTCTCTACCTTGATATATAATGTACTATTATGACACACCATTATTTACAAATTCTCCAATAAACTTCCTTAAAGGATTTTCTAGACGTATGTTTCGCAGAAAAGGTTGGTTTATGGTACCTACAACAAGCTGGCTGCCCAGGTCACAATTCACGAATTGTGTACATTGTACATTAAAGAATAAAGTATATGGAAGTAGCTACTATACTATAATAGGTAATAACACAACTGCGCGAAGCCGTTCTAAAGGCGTGTTACTTATAGTATCAGTGGCAACACGTTGCCTAAAGTAAACTGTCTTGAAATGTGTTTCACTAATAATGGGGGGTATTTTAAACATCTGATGTAATTATTGTCATTATTTTGTTGCCTCGAATAGATTTTGTTTTGTTTTTTTTTAAATTCACCGTAGCCTACTTCATTAAAATATAAAAACCGTTGATATAACTAGTATTTTATTTTCAATATTATGCTATGATAGCTCGTTGAAAAGAGAATTAAAAAATCTATCAAATAATCTAAAAATCCAATATGGCGTCTATTCAACTTTAGCTTTGAATATAAAATTAGGAAGAAGTCTAAGCCTGTACTTTCGCGTGGGTCTCTAAAAGTACCTTGAGCGATAGATGGAGCCACGAAATGAACGTGAAAAGTACCTTTGGATTTATATACGCGCTTTCCGAAAATCCGAACGCAGTCACTGCTCTTCCTTCTTACAGCGCGTTTTATATGTAGGACAAAGATAGCCTGAAGTCTCCCACTTTCACTCATTGATTTGTTACCGTACTCTTATGTTGATAGTAGGCGCGCGTACATAATTGAAAACGCTGCAAATACCAATTTAGACACAGAAAATTTCATAGAACAAAAATTGTAGACAATTAAATTTACTATAAAAAAGTCCGTGACGGTATATATCTATCTTTAATCGTTTAGCCTTACCAACCATTTAAAGTTGTACCTAGTGTCCTCGTTGGTTTCAATAATATCTTTGAACGCTTATCATATATTAATGGTTAAAGATACATATATGCTGTCACGGACTTTTTTGTAGGAAATTAAATTCTCTACAATTTATGTTTTATGAGTTTTTCTGTACGAAGTTTCGTTTTCACGGCGTTTGAAAGTAAATGTGGGTACCTTTCGTTTTGTGACTGAATCTTAAATTCAAAGGTGAGAAATTTTATGGTACGATTCAATGTTTTCTTACCACTATTTTATTTCTCTATTCGATAGGGTTTTGTGTGCTATTTAAGTTTTATAAGGAGTCTCCTGTGCCTAAACCCCCTAATTTTTAGGTTATTCAATATTTTTCACAAAACAATAATGAATTACATGTTTAATGTTTATAAACAGGATCGAGTAAGCCGTGATAATAGAAATAGAAACCAATAGAATTCCAGTAAGCAAGTGTCACAAGTAAATTATCTGCTCCAATTAATGTGCTCCCTAGTAGTAAAATAAGATTAATTAAAAAGGCGAATTTCGAACTAGTCTTTTTAAAAAATCTTATTTTACTAGGAAATAATGAGTACACTTGCAGCAAACAATTAATTTATGGCACTTGTTTATTATTTGGCATTCTTTGGTTTTTTATTATCACGGTTTACTCCTGTTTATAAACATGTAATTCATTAATGTGTAACTGTTTAGTGAAAAATATTGAATAACTTAAAAACTACGGGGTTTAGCACAGGATATCTCTTCTAAGAATTGAAGAGCGCACCAACAGACCATCGAATAGAGAAACAAAATAGTGGTAGTTCCATTTGAATAAAAATAGTTATAGCACTTTGAAATCTAGAAATTTTACAATTTTTTTGTGTTGCTTTTTATTCGAATTAAAATTATTGATTTCTATTTCTTAACTTTAAAATCAAGGTCGCTACGATTTATCAAAGTGGGGTTGGTTTATAGAGAATTATTCGAAAAAAAATTAATAAATTGGCCTGCAGAGGTTAAAAAATGACATCGAATTAGCTAAAAATAAACATACTGTTCCATTTAAAAAAATCAGCTGTGTATTGACACCGTAAACATGAGACACTCTGTACATTCAAAAATAATTCCTGTATATGCATAACATTCTATAGTTGACATTTGCACAAAAGATTTTTTGCTATTTTTTACCAGGTATGAACTAGAAAAGACCGACGCAGTGTTATAGGACCCTGTATAATTTTTATAAAACGTAAAAAAAGAAAGAAAGAATGGGAAAATTTCGTCTTTTTTGCATTTGACTTCAATTATCTCGTTATCTATTGCTCTGAGAGAAAATGAAGAGAAATAAATTTGATTAGAATCGAATTTTCTAGATACAGTTGGTATGGAACATTCATTTTCAAAAGTTATTGCTTTTTTATGGAAAGATATAAAAAAAGTAATCCCGAAAATTAACAATCTGTTACTAATCAAAATTCATCCTATCTTTTATATTATCCGTAGCTTGATAACGGAACAATACGGCAACCGATCACACGATCACCGTAGATATCATAGTCATTGATTAATTAAAAATACAAATTAAAAAATCCATGCTTTGTCTTTCAAGGTGGGTGACTCCCAGATTCTCCCCCAATTATTTCCGCTAGTGGGACCCTAAGCAAACCGTTTCCAACAATTGTCCCGATGATTCTTGCAAATCGACGGACTGTCAAATTTTTTTTTGGAAAATCCGAAGACTTGCTAGTTAACAAATGGAATAATTTCCGAAATATAACAAGAAATCTCCATAATAGGCGAACAGAAACCTCTCGGAAAATGTACCTAATATTAAAAAAAAATACGTCGAAATCCGTCCGTCAATTTGCAGAAATCATCGAGACAACATTAGGAAAAGGTTGCTTTGGGGTTCCACCATCTGTACAAAAATTTAGAACGTTATGAGACTTATCCAATTTGTTTGTTTATTTAATCAATGACTATAATACCTACCTACGGTGATCGGGTTTGTCGTATTGTTTTGTTATCAAAAGAAGGGACCAAATATGAATGATGAATTTTACTCAGTGATAACAGATTGTTAATTTTCGGAAATGCGTTTTTTTTATATTTCTCCATAAAAACAATAACAATTAAGAATGAACGTTCCACACTAAATGTATGGTCTCCATAGACAATTCGATTCTAAACAAATTTACTTGAATACCTCACCGGAAAAAAAAATGGAAAAGTTCATAAAAAATATCACTTCTCTTCATTTTTTCACTCGGGGCGATAGTTAACGTCAGTCAAATGCGAAAAAAAACATTTTCCCATTTTTTTTCTTCATTTTTTCTGTATAACAATATATTTCGGGAGTTTCCGGCCAGGGGATTATGATTTTCAGATTCAGCGGATTTTTTTACATAGAGTACATTTGGTTTTGTTGAGTGAAATGACATCCAGCCCAAACCGTACTTTTGATGAATTACAGGGCTTTGCTTCACGCCCTTCTGATAGCGTATTATTAGTATGGGTAAAAATATCTGTGTAAAAAATATAGCAAACGAGCTCTTGGGTATGGCTATAGTATGTGCAAAACCAAATTGAACCTGGTGTTAGATTTGCCCTAAGACAGTTTGAAAGATCGTGTGACAATATCCAAGGACTGGAAAAAATTTTTCACAGCATTTTTTCTTTTTTTTTCTTTTGTTTTTTTTACCAACTTAACATATATTCTTTATATTCTTTATGTTTTCGAATAGTTTTTTTTATTAACAATACATGAACATTGTTATTGGGGTAACCTGTTATGTTCATAAATAAATAAGTTGGCACTGCGCATGCGCAAAACCAAATTTTGAAAATGGCGTTACATTTGCTTTTATTCCAAGTGCATACGTAGGTATCAAATGTAATTTAAATACATTTCTAAATTTAAAAAAGTTTGCAATTCGGTTCATATATGGCCGAGATACCAAAAGAGCACTATGCATTTTGAATCCATTAGGCTCAACTTTTGCCATTGCGTATTATATTGCTAAAGCTATGCCCATATTGAATTTCATGCAATTCACTTCATAACTCACGTAGATGTCAAAAGGGCCTTCCTTATTATACTGGCAAGGAGCTCGATAATATGTGAATTGCACTAATAATAAAAATAAAAATAAGAACATCGTTTTTTTCATTTCCCATGCGCTTTGAGCAGAATGGCAAAAAAATAACGACAGTTTCAATTTTTACAACGCTTCGATCATCCCAACCGGAACCCCCAAAAGCACCTGAAATATAACAACATGTAGGTCAAGGGTTCGAGTCGTACCTACGCCAGATTCTTTTTTAACTAAAAAGTTTATTAAAAGTTCAAAATTAAGATGTGCGTACATTTTTTTACAAACGCTGAGAAAACAAAAAGAGATACAAAAAAAGTTATAAAAGATAAATTGTAGAGAATTTAATTTCCTACAAAAAAGTCCCCGATGGCATATATGTATCTTCAACCCTTAATATATGATAAGCAATCAAAGATACTATGAATGCCAACGCAATCAAGATGTGCAACTTTAAATGGTTGATATGGCTAAACGATTAAAGATAGATATATGCCGTCGCGGACTTTTTTATAGTAAATTTAATTGTCTACAATTTTTGTTCTATGAAATTTTTTGTATTCCAATTGGTATCGGCAGCGTTTTCATTTAAAGTGCGCGCGACTAGTATACGTACCAACAAAAGATTACAGTATTGAAATCTTCAGTGCAAACGCAATTCGGAGCATAATTATTCGCTCTAAAACCGATTATATTATTATAAAAGTGGGAGAGGTACACCTTACCTCTCCTGCGATTGTCACGGATCCACAAGTTCCCATTAGGCTAGACTTCTTCCTAATTTTATATTCAAAGACTTTAGGAAGTTGGTAAATGTTCCCCAGGTAGCCATCTTGAATTTTTTTTGACATCAATTCTAAATTAGGCGTGTCAAAGACAGTAACTTTTATATAAAACTTTTTTTATATCTCTTACACTTTCGATGATACCAATTTTAGTTTTTTTGAATTTACGTCGAACCTATTCGACAAATAAGCTAAGCGTTCTAAAAAACCGCTCGAGTGTCGCTCTAATTGTCTCAAAAATGCTCGCGAGCATCGAGCTGATTTGCAAAGAGAAACCGCTTGCGAGTTCCGAGCACTCCTAAAAGTGCTGGAGTGGCTTATCGCGAGCGCTAGGGAAAAGTCCTCGTGAGCAGAAAAAACGCTCACGAGCAGAAAGGCGCTTGGGAGCGGAAAAACCACTCGCGGTCGGCGCTTATTCATTAAGCGCTTGAGGGCAGTTAAAAGCTCAGGAGCGAAAAAAAACGCTCATGAGCGGAAAAACCGCTCGCAGGTAGAAAAAAGAGGTCGAGCGCCGAGCACTTTAAGTAAACGCTCGCGTATCGAGTACCAGGCGGCCGCTCCGAAAAGTGCTTTTTCCGCTTGGAGCGCTTTTTCTAGCGAAACGCTCGCGAGCACGAGCAGTACCCAGCTCTATGCTATATCTTACTCTTACTCTATTCCCCTAAAAGTATCATTACAAAACAGAATGAGTAGGACAAAATGTACGCATTTTTTCCCACGTTTTTTTTTCTTATTGTTTGAAAAATAATGTGTTAAAGAAAATCTAACACACTAACAACAGAAAATAGTCTCAAACCATAATGGACGGGGTCGCAAAATGGATCTACAACTTAACCGCCGAAAACTTACCATCGCCACACACCACAACAAATCGGCCATTGGGATTGTGCTGAATCGTTTGCGGGTAAATTTCGCAAGCACCCATGTCTTTGACTGCAACTGGTAAACGCTCCCCATCCCGTATTTCGACTCCCTCATTCAACGCCTTCAGGTTGGCTTGCTGCAACTCCGAGTGACGCGCCCAAATTATCTTCCCACCGCTTGAGTCCATGCTGACGGCCGGCTCCTCGCGTCCGACCTTGACCAAGATGCTACCCTCATCGTAACCGATCGACACATTGTTCGAACCTCTCAGACAGCAGATGGTCCAAACCCTCTCGAAGCCGTAATTAAGACTGCTTTCAAGACGGTGCGTGTTCGCGTGCCAGATGCGTACAGTACCGTCCTCGCTACCGGTGAGTACAACCGGCAATTCGGGGTGAAAACTGACGGCGCTAATATTTTGAGCGTGACCTTCCAAAGTTTGGACGCAGGTCTTGTTTTGGTAATCCCAAATCTTGACGAGCCGATCGTCGGCTCCAGAAATGATGTAGGGCTTGTCACCGCCGTGATAATAGTCTACGCAATTTACGCCCTTTTCATGCCCCTCCAGTGTGAAGTTTGCCGTAGCGGCCCCCAACTGCCATACTTTTAGCGTTCGATCCAAGGATGCGCTGGCAAATGTGTTATTATCTTTCGGATTTATTGCTATTTGCATGACGTAGTGACAGTGACCTTCGAACACCTGCTGGCACGCCCATGACTTCTCCCAATTCCAAAGTTTTATCAGCATGTCATCTATTGAATACATTTTTTATTAGATACATGTTACAGTACGGAACAAAGTCATGGTGTAGAAATATTGATTGGACCACAGAAAATAAAAACTAAATGATTGCTCCAGACATTCCCGTACTACATAGAGGTATGGAAAAAGATTATTACACATTGGACTTTTAATAAGCCAGAAAGAAACTAAATAACCATTATATGAGTGTGAAGTGAGATAGAATACTAACAAACTAAAAGCGCTGATGCCATTCGTGCGTCTTTTGAGTAGGTCAGTATCAACTATCAATGACCCATGTAATTACTACCGTCAATGTCAACATTGGTAAAGTTTTGTCTCTCTTGCACTCATATCATGCTTTTGGAGTTTCTTTCTAGCTTATTAAAAGTCAAACCTGCAATAATCTTTTCTCATATCTGTATTATGCGATGCCTCAAAGAGACTGTTAAGAATCTCATTATAAACGGTAAAGGATAAGCATCTTTGATGTGATTACTGTGAATTCCGCGAATTCAGTGCAAAAAACAGTTGAGAATTGTGTAGGTACTTCTACAGTGCTATTCATTTATACGTAGACATAGGGATTTCCTATGTCTAGTTTGAAATGAAGTTACAAGCATGTAAACTCGATCTAACCTTT